>NW_010132449.1:0-12413 GCF_000699245.1 Pterocles gutturalis
ATTTATTATTATTTTATAAAAAGTAATTAAAAGCTTTTTTTCCCCCACTTTTGTTTTTATTGTAGTGAAAATTATTTTAGGTTAATATTTTTCTTTTCTCTGTAACTTGAGTGCTCGATGTATTTGCTGATTCCATTGATAATCATGTGTTAATATTCCACTGGCTTAATTGTGATAGTTTATGTAAAGTGTTTCCGGTTGCTGCTATGATTCATGAGTCCCTTTAAGGCTTGTGAAGAAAGGTGAACTTACTTGGAAATTGGAAATAAGCTTAGCAACTTTGATGGACTTACTGGTCTGAGTTAGAAAAACCTCAGGTTTTTTCAGGTGAAATTTAATTTTTCTTTTTAGGTGATGCATTTTTGTTCTTTAGCATAGAAGCACAAACAAAACAAAGAAAACCCGGACCAAAACGGACAGTCCAGGGTTTTACACCAGGATGGGCTGCACCCGTTCGGTGCAGAAGCACGAGGCCGTTTGAGATACTACCGCGTGTCACCGCGGCGCGATAGGCCAGCACGGTCCCACAGCGCCCCCTACCGGCTGCGCCCTGCGTTCTTCGACGCCGGCCAGCGAACACGCTCGCGGGATGCGAACTGTTCACAGGCTTCGTGCAATGCAGGCGTGCAGGAGAATGACAGTCTGGAAAATGTTCAGGTTTGGGTTTTTTTTTGTTGTTGTTGTTGGTTTTTTTTTTCTTTATTTTAAACAGAAAGAAAGGAACGATATTAGACTTTGTATTGACGTAGTTGTTAACAAATAGGTGAAATAAAGCGACAAAGTAGGTTGGTCACAGAGGCAAAGCGTGTGACTGCATTCAACAAAACTTATAAAATAGTCTATGACTTTGGACAATGACTATCCAAAATGCTTTGGGACAGCAATTTACAGTGTTCTAAACTGAGTCGTGCATAGTTATATACTTACCACCTAAATACAGAAGCAGAGAAATCCTATTTTTCTTATGCCACACTCCTGCCCAGCCCATCAAATCTGTTAACAAATCTTACTACTTCAATTCTACCAAAAATATTATAAGTCAAAGAGTTACAATCTTTTCCTTATTCATCAACAGCTGTGAACATTCCCCTGAATCTGTTTCTGCTTGCTACTCTAGCTTTAACACTCAGCAAAATTACAGTAGGAGACAGGTGGGTTTTAATTAACTAATCCTGGAGATGTAATTTAAGGCTATGAGGAATCACAAGCCACTTTCTTCAGTTAGAGGAAAATCTGCCCAAAGCCCACTACTGACCTTGAAAAGAGAAATGAAGGAGAAAATTACATCCCCACTGGCTTTTGCTAACTTTCCAGAAAAATTAAAAAATCACCCTGTTTGAAGGGTTACATAACCCTCAGGAATAAATATTCTATGGAAGAGATTGAAATGGATCACCAGATCTTAAGCAATTACTGAAAGAGTAACAAGAGAAATTAAATAAGGCAATTGGGAAAGATTAGAATAATTCTCATGAAACCAGTGTTGTGATTCTTGGGGAAATTTTGTTTTTAGTTTTGTGAGATTTTTCCAATTTTGTAATCTTCCTTATCCTTAGAAGGACTTCTCTTCCCTCTCCTCTCCTCTCCTTCCTTTTTTAATGTTCACAGACTTTTTAAAGTACTGAAATCTATTAACAATCAAACTCAAAAAAGAAGGCCAAATGGAAGTGGATATTGATTCACTTTTCCTCTAGCTCAAGTAAAGAAGTAAACTCTGCGTGTGTGCTTAAGTGAAATCAAGTCCTGCATGAGTACCTTGCTATTGCCCTTATATCAGCACAATAGCTTGAATTTATCTGCCAGTACAATGGCTATCATATGTTGGTAAACAGAACACAGCTGACTGTGGAGAGATAAGATAGCACCTGAATGAAGATACGTTACTGGAATTCAGAAATATCAACTGAATACAACTTGAAACCTTTTGGAAAAAGATAGGAAACAGTGTGTCAGGACAAATTTCTGAAAGCAAGAAAAGGTTGATGAACGGTTTGCAAGAAAGCTGAAACTCGAGATTTTGGTCCTTCTTTTTGATACTTGCTTTTTAGAAAACACCAGGATTGATTATAAAGTGTTTTATTTGTTTTAATACAAATGACAATTATTTAAAAACTAAGAGCATTTTGAAGAACCTCTTCTGAGTTATGTAGTTTGTGCTGGTGATGTTGTTGACCTGTTACTAGGACCTCAGGGTATTTTAATGATTTCTTTTATTATACTTCTTAACAGCAGAAAACAAACAAAAATAGTCTTACAGAGTTTGATCTCTCTACTTTGCCATATGAAAAAGAGCTTTTGTAGCATTTGTACAGTCCATGTCTGAGATTCAGGCTCCACGTTTTCGTGTAGCAATTTTAAATTGTGTCCTTAAAGGATTTCTATGAAGGAAATAATCCCAGCTGTACAGATGAGGCAAATTCTGTCCCAATCTAACCACCACCTGAATAGCTAACATTGTTGGGAGTAAAAAACATTACTAGGATTTCCTGGTTATAATCCACTAGCTATGTTTTCACCAAAGTTACGAGAAGATACGTCCTAAATAGCATAATCAAAAGCCACTAATTAATGAGAAAGGGCTTATACCACAAGCAGTTTCATGATACTTTTCAAAAATTCAATCCCATTTCTTTAATAGTAAAAAACCTATACCAATGAATAGTTTGTTTTTTCTTTTAGGAAAGAATACGAAGTCAGTTCCTAGCATCTTTAGAGTGTCCTTATTAATCAGTGTAATTTTCAAACATTAAGATAAATTTTATATGATTTATTTTAAATCCTTTACAGCAGAAGATGCTCCTAAAATTCAGTGTCTATAGAGTAATAAGTATACCATACCTAGGCTCACAGCTTAAGCAGTACATCATACTTTTAATTTCAGGAAGACTTTGTTTCTCATAGTTTTGTGAAGGTTCAAGAATTGTTTCTGCTATCTCACCATACTTCACAAAATCATTAAGGGTCAATTCTAAAACTTGTTCTTAAGATGAATACAAGTGCTCAGGTTTTGTCAGAGAAGAGATAGGGAGCTTATGCAAGGGATGCATTTTTATTATATTTGGTGTATTACAGCTCCACTGAGAGTTTTTTGGCATGAAAGACATTCAGGATGAAGGAAGGACAATCTTTGACTGGCAGGAGCAAAGTCAGTGGCCCCAAGACAAGTTTATTATCATCATGCAGAGTATAACAATTTCAGAGCAGGATCCCACCAGGACTTCCCAGACGCTTCAGTGAACAGATCACGTAATCACTCTGTGCCTGGGGAGTAACTGATGTTCTTCCACGAGCATGTACAGACAAAAGAATGGGAAGGCAAGAATGTCTCTTTTGGGCATCTGAAATACGTGTCTGACTCTTTGACACAATTCCTTAGTAGCTGCAGAGGAGAAAGAAGACTAACAGTTATTGGCTCTGGGCTGAGCTTTGCAAGCAGCTGCTTTGTACTATTCAACTGTAGCTGACTGTTTGCCAATACATGTGAAAGTATTTGTCAGCAAGAATTAAGCACAACAGTTTTCACATTCACCTTGTGGTAGGGTAAACATAGCAAGGATTTTGAGACTTTATTGAAGTTGCATACAAGCTACCTTGGACTTGCAACCACACAGCTGGTACTGACTAGATGGCTGCTGTGTAAAGAGTTCAGGTTTTCTTTTTGGGTTTTAAATTGTCTGTTCTCAAGGTCCAGCTAAGGTGGTCCAATAATAACATTTAAAACGTTTTAATTTTCCTACAGTGCCTCAAGGTTAATAACAGTGTTAGCCTATTATGATACTTTGCTTATTACTGGCACATTATGTACAAAATTCCTGCAATAGTTGCAGAAGAGGAAAAAGTGTTTAGTTGAAACAAAGCTGAAAGCACATGAAAACAGAATTCATGCATTAATGCCAGATCAATCAATATGGAAGAAACTTGGATCTATACAGTTCCATTAAATCACAGGAAAAAATGGGGAAGAACTGTTTTCCAGGAACTAGAGAAAACGGCTAAAGATTGAGACTACCAGCATGTAATCTTACCTTAGGCATGTGTTTGTTTCATTTTGTACTCAGTTCACTTCATTTTCTTTTTGTAAGGTGGTTGCAACAGTTGGTGGAAAATAACTTATTGCCAGACTTACTTTAGGAAAGATGGAGAGATTGTCTAACATCCAGATACTCTCCAACTAGTTGGAGCAACTATTTACAGGGGTTGATAGAGACAGGACGAGAGGGAATGGTTTTAAACTAAGAGAGGAAGATTTAGGTTAGATATTAGGGGGAAATTTTTCACTCAGAGGGTGGTGAGGCACTGGAACAGATTACCCAGAGAAGTTGTGGATGCCCCATCCCTGGAGGCATTCAAGACCAGGCAGGCTGCTCTAGTGGTTGGCAACCCAGGTGTTGCCCACAGCAGGGGGGTTGAAACTAGATGATCTTTAAGGTCCTTTTCAACCCAGGCCATTCTATGATTCTATGATTCTATGATTCCAGGCCTTTGTTTGCCTAGAATACTTCCATCTCCACACCACTGAGCCTCAACTGCTTTGTCTAGCACAATGAAAAGGATCCTCTATATCCCCTTCAACTTGTGTGAGGTTGTAATGAAAATTTACAATGGCACAAGCTCTGACACAGTCATTCTGTGATCACACATTGCTCAAACTCGTTGTCTGGAAAGCCATAATGGGGACCACAGAGAAGAGAAATTTTATTTGTCTTTAGATTTGTAGGCAACTACATTAGTATCAGGAACACAGTAACTTACATAGGCATAATTTGTCTAAGCTTGGAACAATTACAAACTACACTACTGTGGTTATGTTTATATCAGCAAATAATTCAGCCACATTAAGATCATTAGGGTGAAACAACTAGTGCTGAGGACCTGACATTCAGAGTACATGTACTCCAAGGGAGTATTCTTAACTGGCTCCAGAATGGTGTCATGAGCTGAGCACTCATTAATAGCTGGCACTGCTCTTTAAGAAGGAATCCAGTTCACACACTGAGGACCACCCCCCTCAAGGTGACGAGAGCATGGTTAGTGGGAATGACTGCAAGATTTGCCTCAGAAGTGCACTCCTGAGGCAAACCAAAATACCAGCATAGATTCATGCTATATTTATGGATTCCTACACTGCAAAGGTGGATAACTTAATTGCTGAAAATATGTGGAAACTCTGGGATGACCTGGTTTAACTCATGGCTAATATCACACCTTTACTCAGTGTGCCATGATGTCTAAACCAGGCACAAATCCGAATCACCTAGCCATTAAGAAAAACATCTACAGTCTCTATGTAAGCAAGGAAAATAAACATGCTTTCGAAGGTCTTTACGGAGTTATCTTGTCAACCTAGCTAGTTTCTTGACTGTTAAGTAACTCTTCTCTCTAATGCTTATTTAACAGCCAAGTCAGTCAGTGGTTTTGTTCTTGACACTGCACTTTCTGACAATTGTAGTATAGTGAATAGCAAAGATGCATTTTGCATAATTTAACCTTTTATTTGAGTCTGTTGCCTGCATGATTTCATTGACAAAGCCTTAAATGTGAACTGTGAATATCTAACTCAAATGTGTACAGTTCCTGAATTTTGATTGGCTATGCAAATAATGTGAGTATACAGGAGTGAGTAGCAATATACAGCACATATCAACAGGTTATGGGAAACAGGAATTTTTAAACTAGAGGTTTCAAACTTCTAACATCCAAAATCTATGTATTTTCTAACATCCAAAATTTATGTATTTAACTTTGACTCATCCTTAAACAAAAAAGACAAGAGTCAAATTAAGACAAAATAGATGAGTTTACACTCTTTAGTCTTTGAATGCCAACAGCTTTATATTGTTCTACTGGAGCACAGTTAAGAAAAAAATACAAAAATTATAATAATTAAAATTAATTAATCACTGCTATTTTTAAAGTAAAATTTATCTCACTTTTGGTAACCAGTTAACATAGTAATCATTTCCATGTGAAGACCTTTGTGACAATTTTTAAGTTTGCTGCACAACTTTATCTAAGTCACAAAATTAGTTCAGTGTGTTTATAATAAACACAGTGCTAAGTTGACAAGAATCTGAAAATATATTATTTATTTATGATAAAATCTAATACTATGCAATAAACATTTTAAGTCAATTAATTCACATTTAGTTATTACTGGATTGACACAAGGGCATTTTGAATAATTGGATTAAGTTCTAAGAAATTAATTTTCTCATAAACTTTTACAATTCCCTTAGAGATATGTTTGTTGAGCTTTCTCTTTTCTTGACCATAGAAAAGTTTAAAATGAGAAAAGTTTTTTTTAAATCCTATTTTATGAATGTAGTCACAGTCTGTATCCTTGTGAAGATAGGTACTCCTCAAGCATCTGACCTATTGAAAACAGAGAAATGTAACAGCATAGCTAATAAAAGGAAAGGATATTTGAAAATATTTTTGATAGTGCATTTATGCTTCAAACCAACAATTAATGTGCAGTTTCCCTCATTTGACTGTGCAACCAATTTTACCTCCAGAAACAGGTGAAGAGGTTTCGGGGGATTTTTGTTTAGGGTTTGTTTGGGGTTTTTGGTTTCTTTTTTTGTTTTGTTTTGTTTTTTCCCCTCTAGGTGTGCCTATTACATGTGTATGTATTTGTGAATGCAGAAAAATACACACCTCCAACTGGATAATTTTATTAATGGTTGGGCACAGGACAGGCCCAGGATAAAAAACTGCAACAGAAAGTAGCATTAATTGTATTCAAAATGTAAGTTTTCTTTCCTATGATACTGCCTTTTACTTGAAGCACATTTTTTACTATTCCACCTGTTTTCTCTATTTTTTTCTTTATATCCTTCCATTTTTAAAATAATACAAAAGTAATTTTCTACTTGTGGGAGGCACATGCTTCCAACCCACTGTGTCTTATGTTTTAGCTTTCTAATCACTACACATGACAGACATTGATTTGAACATTTGGTACTTATGAAATAAATCCATGTGTTTCTTCTTTGCATAGCCATGTGTTTCTTCTTTGCATAGTTGAGTCTTATGACCTTATCTGTAATTTCTGCAAGCTTTATGGATCTTTGAAATAATTTGTATAGGGCCATGTCTACATGGGTCAGCAGAGAAAAAAATAAATAGTTTCTGACTAACTGCAAAAACCTTTTTTTAAACTAAAGTCAGAACTAGCAGAGATTCTCCCTAAATTCAGTGGGTGAAAGTCACATAACTGCTGAGGATGAATGTCCTTGAGGGACACCTCTTGTCACTGGTTTCCACTTGGACACTGAACCATTGACTGCAACTCTTTGGGACATTGCAATTCAGCCAGTTCCTTGTCCATCTAACAGTCCATCCAGCAAAGTCAAATTTCTAATTTAGTGGTCAGAATGTTGTGTGGGACTCTGTCAAAGGCCTTAGAGAAGTTCAGTTCATCTCTTCCCTTGTCCACTGACATAGTCACTCTGTCATAGAAGGTTGAAAGATTAGTCAAGCATTATTTGCCATTGGTGAGGCCAGCTACTATGGTTCCAAATATTTTAACACTATATTCTTAGCTTTATATATAAGGTGTGCTTTCCCTCTGTCCACAAACAAGATTCTGAGTGTAACAAATGTGCAATATTTGCCTGAATTTGGTGACATACTATAAATGACTTCCAAAAAAAAAAAAAAAATCAGTCCTCTTATCTAAGACAAATAAAGGAAAGCATATCCTGTGAACTCTTACAAGTCTTTACTTGAGTTTGACACCTAGCAGCTTAGCAGCTTTAGACATGGTGTAGCTGCATGAAATAAAAATTACAGATCTGCTTTATTTTGTCAAGGTGATCCACCTTCTGGAAGACCTGTCCTATGAGAAGTGGCTAATGAATTTGAGTTTGTCTGTTTTGGAGAAAAGGAGCCTGAAGCACAGTCTCATTACTCTCTACAGGTTCCTGAGGAAGGGAAGTGGAGAGAGGTTCTGAGCTCTTTTCCCTGGTCTCCAGTGATAGGACCCATGGCAAAAGCTCAAAGCTGTGCCAGGGGAGGTTTAGACTGGACATGAGGAAGCATTTCTTTACCAAGAGGTTGGTCAAACACTGGAACAGTCTTCCTAGAGTTGTGATCGGTGCCCCAAGCCTGTCAGTGTTGAAGAGGCATTTGTATAATGCCCTTAATAACGTGCTTTAACTCTTGGCCAGCCCCAAAACGGCCAGGCAGCTGGACTAGATGACCACTGCAGGTTCCCTCCAACTGGAACTATTCTATTCTGCTCATCTACCTGCATATTTTTAATGGTTCCAAGGTTCAGTAACAGCTAAGCGTTTTATTTCAGGCTTGTAATCGTGGTGTAGGTAAAATATATACACTCAATACATATTTTAGTGTCCAATCCTCTTCTTGGCACTAAGATTTGGTGACTTTGTACTTAAATTCTATATTTGCAAAATGCAGACAACAGCACTCCCTTCTTTTATTAAAATGTCATGAGGAAAAATGAATCATACTGATGTCTGAGAAGTTTTTTTAGGTAGTATGATGAAATGGTAAATGAAAATACATATATGAATACAGAAAATTTTCATAATTTCTTCTCTTCTACTAAATCATCTTATCAAGTACTTCTCACTGTCTTAAGTTGTTTCTATTGGCTAGAGAGTTACTGCTTAGGTTTCCTAACAGCTAACAGAAATTACATCATGCATTTTTCCAGACCAAGTTTGTAAATACACCAATTAGGTCTCAAAGGCATTTAAAGACAAGGGAATCCAGTGTGTTGATGAAAAAAAAAAAATCATTAAATAATTTTAACTAACAAATAAGTTTGCAGAAGTGTTCAGAAAAATTGGACAAGCTTAATGAAGATAATGTTTCTTGTAAACCCAATAGATGTACCAATTTTATTACTGGAACTACTGTGGATACTTGGTATCTCAAACTGTTGTAGAAAGGGCTCCAACTGTAAGATAAAGGTTTTCTATCTTCATGTCTAATGTGTCTTTTGATCTAACTGTTCTCAGTAATTGAAGCAGTGGAGCTTAAATCAATATGGAGGTTTTTGATATTACAGGATATGGGGAAAATTAAGTGCTAATTAAATCATGCTTGAAGAATACTCTTGTGTTTATCTACACATTCTTTTTCTGTCAATGAGAGCCTTGAAAGAAAAAGGGATCAATCTATGACAGTTGGTAAAGATTTTCCATATTTCTTTAACACATAAGGCACCTTTGAATTTCAGGCTCCTCATTCAGTTTATGCTAGCACTCTAAGGCACTGTTGTGCTTCTGAGAGAATATTTTCTTGATGAATGACATCTGGTCTGCTCAAAAGAGCAAAATC
Source organism: Pterocles gutturalis (assembly GCF_000699245.1). Taxonomy (NCBI): domain Eukaryota; kingdom Metazoa; phylum Chordata; class Aves; order Pterocliformes; family Pteroclidae; genus Pterocles; species Pterocles gutturalis. Next base: position 9,313 of record NW_010132449.1, read on the forward strand.
TCAGCTGAGAGGGACTGGTTCTTGAGAGCTGTTATGAGATCAATCTGTATGATAACTGTTGAGAATTCTAGGAATCTCAGTCTATTTAAAATAGTAGTTTTGACATTTCTTGTGAGGAAAATCACTAATTTATAACATTTAAATGAATTAACTTTATAAGTAGAATTATTATATTAATGTACATATTTTTTCTGGATATTAACAAGTTCAGAGTTTCCTTGTGGTCCTTTTTTTCAGGTTATATGAAGAAAATTTCTTAGTTTCTGTTCACATTAAAATGACGACTTCTGTTCTCTCAGCTTGCAACACATTTGATAATTTATACCTTTGCTCTTCAAGGAACCAGCATCCAATTATTCTCAGTAGGAAGACTCAGCTGGGGAAAAGGAAGCACTGAGTTGTTAGATCTGAAACCGATCCCCTCATTCTGCAACGGTAATTGCAAATGTCTGCTTTCATTCATTTTAATTAGAGTTCCCACAAGCAAAAAAGTTCAACCAGCTATCTTTCATTGTGATAATGCAGTAAAGTTCTCGAGCATACATTCCAGAATTTATTTTATCCTATGAAATGGCAACAGGACATATGTAATACTTCATAAACTACAAAATCACCACACATTATATGTACGTACAAGCACTGTTTTAGACATATGTTCTGCTCAATAAGTAGAAGTAATACTGACCAAAACAACAATAATTTATTTGGGCTAGCATGCAAATGTCTATAAAGGGCTGCATAATCAGAGGTTCAGATGTGACACTGAATCTATTAGAGAACAACTCTTTTATGGTGGGAATTGAAGCTCAGGTGGGAAATTCTGCAACTTGAAATGACATGAAGTACCGGTAATGAGATATATTTATCAACCCCAAAGCAATGTTTCAGAAACTTTAAATCACTCCAAATGTTACTGGAGACCTTGGTGTTAGTACGTGAATTGAGTTTGAGGTATCTAATCTGGTTATAATCAAAGGAGGTGTAATACTCAGTTGTGTGCTCAAAAATCTTGAACATTAAAAGCAATTCAATTTTCCTGAAATGGATATGTTTGTTATATTTGGAGACTAAAATCAGTATTCATAGTATTACAAAAAAAAAAAAAAGAAAATAAAAAGTTGTCTATAAATATCATTGATACCCTATCTGCTCATTCACTACCTTACACTGCTTATAGACATTTCAAGAGTATGTACTTGAAGACAGTAGTTAAACATACTCACACAAGCAGTGTATTTAAAAGCCTAACTTCAGACTTTAAATATCTAGATTGAAGAATTTAAATTCAGCTGTTTGCACTGATATTTTAAAAAAAAATCCCTATAACTTATGTGTATATAAATGTGTGTGTATATAAACTTTTTAATTCAAAGCAAATATAAAGTTATCAAAACACATATTTTACACTTTAGTTTGTGTCTTTAAAATCCATATTTTTCCTACTCTTCTGTTTCTTACAGACAGCTTCCAACATCTAATAGCTTTAAAGTTCTTCACTTTGATCCTGTTTTTTTAAGCATCTTGCAAGATGTGAACCTTCACTGGCCATTTTTACTACACACAAAAGATACTCAAGATGCATAATATAAAGTCCCTTAATGGTGGGCTTAGCATCTGGCATCCTCATGCTAAGCAAAATGTTTCTGTATGTTCCACAGGGAGTGATGGCATCTGTTTCACAACTCAGAATATAATCAAAGAAACACAGAACCACTGAGGTAAGAAGGAACCTCTGGAGGTTGTCTGGTCCAATGCCCTGGCTAAAGAAAGATCACCAAGAGCTGGCTGCCTCAGTCCATCTCCACACAGTTTTAGAGTATCTCCAAGGATGAAGACTCCACAGCCTCTTGGTTACTCTCACAGTGATAAAAGTGTTTCCTTATGTTCAGATGGAGCCTCCTGTGTTTCAGTCTGTGGCCTTTAGTTCCTGTGTTATCACTGGGCACCACTGTAAAGACCCTCTGTCTGTCTTCTTTACACTCTCTTTTTAGGTATTGGCGAGATTCTGCTGAGCCTTCTTTCCTCCAGGCTAAACAATCCCAGCTCTGTCAGCCTTTCCTCATACGTGAGATGCAGGACTTTGCATTTCCTTTTGCCGAAATACATGAGGTTCCTGTTAGACCATTTCTCCAGCCTGTCGAGGTCCCAGTAATGTTAGAGAGTAGTTTACAGTTATATTTTTAGTGTGGAAAACCTATTTCAGGTCACATTCAGACTAGAGCAGTTATGCATCAAGGTGTTATGAGGATGCATAAAAATGTATTTTTTTTTACAAAGATCTCTAAAACACTGAATTTGGCTTTTAAGTTGGTGATTTTTTAAAGAGGGTGTTGCTGTTTTCCCCTTGTAAATTACCTAGTAAGTAAGAGAAGTCAAAATTAAGAATAGATATAAGTTTGTTGACAACTTTTTTGCTAACATAAAAAAAAAAATTATACTTTCAGCACTTGTCAGTATTGTAGCTACAAACACATATCAATAAAATCTTCATACTGTGCTAAATCTTTCTATACATTGTCAGTAGATGAACAAAGTCTTACATACTGAGTAAACAGCAAAAAATATATTAAATACATATGGAATTTGATAAATAAAAACCATGATTTTGGAGACCAGTAGGAGAAAATTTTAGGCTCAGTGAAAATGTTGAGAGGTCCATTCAAAAGACTGAAGGAGAATGCTTAGTGCACAACACAAACAACATTAACCGATCACATCTATTATTGGCCATGTACTTGCTATCTTGGATTACTTCAGGGTCAACAAGGCACAAGTGACAAGTTGGCTGGGGCAATTCAAAGTGTGGTGGGTTAGCCCTTGGCTCGGGGCCAAGCCACACACCCCCACTCACACAATTCCTACCCCCACCCAATGATAGGGGAGAGAATAAAAGGGTTAAATGGTAAAGAGGACTCGTGGGTTGAGATAAGGACAATTTAATAACTAAACTACAATAATATTAAAAACAATACTATCTACAAATATACAAATGAGTGATACACAGTGACACTGCCCCCCCCACCCGATAAACAAAGGCCCAGCCCACTCCGGGGCAGCGATTCCAGCGGAGGAGGAAGAATGACTGACACACAATGATACTG
>NW_010132450.1:0-14530 GCF_000699245.1 Pterocles gutturalis
GGTGGTGGTCCTGACACCAAGACAATTGTTTTGTGAGTACACACAGGCCATCCTGCCAGAACTGTTATGATACAAGATTAATCCATAGGAAAAAACACACTAGAGGAGAAAAGCAGGAATTTGAGTTAGGACTACATTACAGAAAACATAAAATTTATTTGGCAATATGCAGTAGTCTAGAGCACTGCAATACTCTTATTTTCAACTAACAAATAACTACAACTTGTTATTACATGTTGACAGCAGCTTGTTACCACCAGTTACAGAAACAGGCAGACAGAGATCACCTGCTGACACAACAAAGTGTGTAGGCAGCCCCTGGTTGCTCTGAGCCCAGCACATGCCACCTCCTGTTGTGTTAGTGGACGTTGTACTGAAGTGGCTGAAAACCACCCACATGTGCCATTTTGCATTTGTATCAGTCAGGGAAGCAAAAACTTCCACAGGTCTTGTCAGAGAACAACAATCATCTGTCTTTGATTTCCCACCCCCTTCATTTCACTTCACATTTTTCTTACAGAGAAAAAACCCAAACATTAAAAGCTCCCATTTTACTTAGGGAATCTACAGTACTGGGTGTAATTTGGTCCAAAAGTTTGCACTCTTACCTTAAGGCACCTTACAGTGAGAAATTTTCTTCACTACTCCTGGAAGTTAATAAAAGCACATCCCTTTGATTTCTGTGGGCTTCAAATAGAACCCTGAACACCCTAAAACTTTTTCTGTGCTTTTTTCCCGGCTTCATCTTCCTTGAATAACAATTGTAACAACCTTTACAAACTTCTCTTTAAATTTTATTCTGACACTGTGTCCTTGTTCTTCCCTATTTTTTCAGCAGGCCACTCCTGGAAAGAAGGATTGTAATTCAAGAATCGAGACTATTTTCTACATACCGTATTGTTGCAGAACCATGTGATGTCTCCTTCGTTGCCTGTATAAAATAGTATTGGTCCATTGTCTTTCTTCCAGTGCTGATCTGCTACTAGATACCGCTGCTGGAACGTAAGATTTTCATCAAATCCAAAGTGATCAATCTAAGAAAAAGGAACAACAACATGTTCAGAAAGCTAAAATTGATCATGGAGTCCACTGCAAGTGCTGACAGTTGCTTTGCAGCTGCAAAATTAAGAAAAAAATTTTACTAAGCTAAAAAAAAAGACATTAATTTATATTCTTAGATTCCTAGTACACAAAAATTCTTCTGCTTTACAGAAGAAACCAGCCAAAATTACAGGTGTATACACTGAAGGAGAAATGTTATTTTCAGCTATAAAAAAAAATCCATGCTCTTTTTATTGTATCATACTTAACATGAGATATTCTAAATATATTCAGGAAATCAGACAAATCTGCTGAGGGGTCACAAAGTATCTGATGTAATAAACCTGTTCAACAAGTAAGAAGAGTCCTTGTCCCACAATGTTTTAAATCTTAGGAAAATTTTTTTCTAGCCTTATCATTTATTTTAAAAAAAGCCACCAAACAACAAAAACCCCATCTCTTCCTTCTCTCCCCCTTTTGGCATGAGATAGAAATTTAAACAGATTCTTGTTAGAAAGTTCTTTTTATTATTCTTAGAAAATCATAATTCTCTGTACTTCTTGTGCTATTGACAGATTTCCCAGATAATTTTATGGAGTGCTGCTCCTTCTCTCCTTGCAATTTTCACTAATTCACATAGCTTTTTTTCCACTGCCCTGTAAATATTGCAAGCCTATACATACCACTAAACCCAAAGCCCACAGTGTTAGCTTTATTCCCTCATTAGAAATTTAATTTATATTCTTAAGATCAGTTTTTCAGCCTTTATTCACATTGTTTTGTATGCACTATCCCCCTTGACCCTTCCCCAAGCATTCATCTATACTGGAAAGTTTATCAATTGCTTTTACAAGGTAACTCCCTGCATGGGCATCATCTTATTGTAGAATACCCACACAGGCTTTTACTATAAAAAATAAAAAACAAAAACCAAACCAAACCACAAAACTACTCCAGAAGTGCTATGCTGCTTAATTACCATTTACAAATCATCACTATTTTTATTCATCAGTTCAAGATGACCTGTAGTTTCCCAATTTTGACTTCCATCAGCACAAAGCATAATCTTTTCCTTTATACTGTTTCTTGCTGGCGGTAACAGCCTGACATCTGCTGGCTTGAACATCTCTGCTCACCCATCTGCCTTTACACCAACAGCTCTGCCAAATCTCTCAGATGCTCCTGGAACCAACCTTTCACATTTCCTGTTTTGAGAACATCTGCAAGTTAACGTTAAACAGGAAATCACACACAAATCCAAGCACTCACTGCTAACACAGTGACCTAACTGCTAGGCAGATTCCTCCAGCCAGCTCAGGAGAGCCCAACTCTTGACCTGCTGGATCCATCTACTCCACACCCTCCACACCATGTACTTATATTTGCTAAAGAAAAAGTGCAGGAATTTAAGATCTACAATCTGCTGCAAAGTGTCTTTTCCAAACTCTCTCAAAGCTTACTCACTCTTAGTCTGAAGCGAGAGGACAGGTTGTGTTCCAGCTCACTGCTAGCAGAACCACAGGACAGTTGGAAGTCTATGCATGGTCTTGACAGACATAAGAGACAAGGTCTTTGCCCTGAATGAGCTAACTTCAGTGACCGCTTCCAGACCCAAATAAAACTAATTCATGTATGTTCTACAGTTTTGCTCAGTGGGACCATTTACTACATATTCATAAGTGCGTGGTGATGTTATCATGCACATATTTAAGGGCTCTTTCATTGAATTTGGGTGCTGACAACACATGCTGGGCTTCTTTTACACTGACAGCTGAACCGTGCAAATGAAGAAGGAACAGGTATTATTAATTTTAGCTTCACTTTCTACATCAAGCATAATCAAGAGCTATTAAATGTAGTGATTAGATGTTTGAGGCAGAACAAGGTCAACAACTGAGGAAATCTTTGGTCATAAGACCTTGGGACAATAAGAGAGGATAAGATAAGGCACATCTGAGAAAAAAAAAAAATCACAGTATGGTTTAATAAACTCTCACACAATTAGAAAGTACAACTAATACGTCTTTTGTTCGAGGTCTGTTTGTAAAGGGGAGAAGTATCTTTTTCTATTTAACTTTTCTGGTTAGGCTCCTAGACAGAGATAGGAAAAAAAACCACACAGGCTCACATGTCCTGTCTGCCTTTTATGGAATCATTTAAAATTAAACATTTAGCTTCAAAACTTGATTTTGCATCCTTCCTGCCTGAAGCCACAGCACCAACTACAAGACTACACCACAAAAATTACTCACCTTTCCTGAACCTACAGAGATATGTACCCAAGACTTCTTAGTGCAGGCAGCAAAAATCTGTAAAATTTTGTTAGCTTCACAGCAGCTAAACTGCCTCTGTTCATCGTATTCATAACACATCAAACCATAGACATGTGTGTAAGATCTCAGGCAAGACAACTCTAGACTTCTCCAGAAAAACAAATTCACAAGCACCTATTACTGAACTGAAGAGCAGGAACTTCTTTATTGCTAGATGATGGGGCTTCATACCTTGTAGTAACTTGTCTTTGCAAGGGTAAGACACATAACACGACCGAAAAAAAAACCCTGATGTTTGTAAAGCAGACAGAGAGAAATGTCATGACTGCTGGTTATTGCCAAGAAATTCAAAGAACTTCTGAATCCAGAATATCAACACAGTTTAGAGGTGTCCCAAGAGTAAAAACGGTTTGAAAATATACTAAGTCAGAGGGAAAAAGCACAAGAATCAATATAAAATTGTGAAGTGAGAGGCTGGGACACAAAGGCAAAGCTGTATTTCCAGAACAGCAGATGGAGCTGTCGTGTAGCCAAACTGTGCTGCAGGAACATGCAGGGCTGCAAAAGGGAGCTGCTGGTTCTCACTCAAGTGCTTTCTTTCACCATCCTTTATAGAACAGCTATGCAAACAAGTTAATAAACCCCACAAACTGTGTTAAGTATACTTAACTCAAATCACTCAGGTATTTGTTTAACTTTTAAGTCAGGTTTCATTAAAAAGCTGAACCAGAAAGTTTCTTTCCCTCAGTTATGCAAAAGGAGTAAGACAAAAGCAATGACTTTAGCAACCAGAATTAGAATAGACCACAAACAGCAAAAGAAAAATAAAAAGGCAGTTTAGTACACATTTACAATACCTTCACTGTTGATTAAAAGTAACAATGGTAAAGGTATACTAGCATATGAGGTTTTGCTAATTACAATTTTCCTAATTATAGTTATTGCCAGGATGTCAGCAGTAAGTACAAGGTTCACAACAACCTCATGTAACTTTGAATTTGGCCCTGCTTTGAGGGGGAGGTTGGACCAGATGACATGCAGAGTCCCCTTCCAAAAATAAACTATTCTAGAATTAATCCAAACCAGTTACACAGCCTAAAATTTTAAGCTTCTGTAACCTAGCAAGTTTAGTTAAAATAAGAATAGTCATCATCAGCAATATGACAGCAATATTTTACAAATCAAAGTATTATGTACACGCAACACTCTTTGATACAGGATCAGTCCTTCTGATACTAATAACACGGAAGATAAAAATAGAGAAAGGAGTACTGAAAGTAATAAGTTTTGAATAAGTTTAAGGGGAATTTGTCAGCTGAGGTAGGCAGGCTGGGAACGCTATGGAGAGCTACAGGTGTAAGGCAAAGAAAGCAAGCAACAAAATTTCAGTTCCATGTACAAAAACCTTCATGTACTGTGTGTGGTTAGAGAAAGGAATCACCTTGTATTTTCCTGCACATCTTTGAGTCAGGAGACTCACAAAGCACTTGGGGAAGATGCATACATACACATAACAGACTCCTCAAGAGGCAGCCAGATGGAAGACTACAGCTGCTTCCCAAAGCGTGGCCACAGCTGCTGAGAACAGCACTCACTGTGTTGGATTGAAAACAGCAGTAAGCAGCACAAGCTGCTGTGCCCGAGAGGCTGCTGAGAGCTCCAGACTGGAGGCTCGAGCCAGCAGCTTTGATCCTTCAGCTCAGAGAAACTTCCTACAATGAAGTTCAGCTCATCAGCTCAGGACAAGGAGCTTTCTCCACACTGGTCCAAACCAGAAGGAAGGGCCAAACCCCACCTCGCTGCCTTCTCCTCAGAAGACACAGCACATTTCTTTGACTTTTCCTTTTATGTGCACGTGTATCATGTGCTTGTGTTGAGCTCTCAAAGATGACTTGTCTCTGGATAGTTTTTTTTAATGTGCTTTTTTGCTGTTTTGGGAACCCATTTAAAATAAAATAAGCCACTCTGACACACATCTCCCCTGGGGAGGAAGCAAAAAACAGCACAGCAGATGTTAGTTATTCTACAGATGTTAGACTGTTTAATATATACTTCTGGAAGTATTCAGGAACTATGGCACTGGGTGAAGAACAAAGACAAAACAGGACACATGGGCTACAAACCCACTTCCTTCTCAGCAGCATCTTAAGGTCATGAACGACTACTGAGAAAGGACAGCAAACCCAAGCCTTTACCAAAAAAAGAGGTGGTAAATCAGCACCTGATGGTTTTACACTTAATTTCTGGGATTATTGCAAGTGTCTAAAAGCTTTTCTGTCAAGACTTAAACTTTGATTCTCTAGGCAATAGCTTTTTTTTCCACAAACTTGGATATTCCATTTGAAATCAAGTTAATTGTTTTACTAGTGTAAAGCCAGAGGCTTGCTCCACCCTCCAAGTGTTCATGGAGTTGTTTTGAGTGCTCATCCTGTCTGAATTATTTTCTGAGGACAGGAAGATACAGGATAGTCTGAGGATATCCTCCTGCATGAACAGCAGTGTGGGCACTAGCCTCTTTGGGACTTCACTGGTGTGTTTCTATTCCTGGATTTATTCCAGACAGGCTGTAGGACTCCAGTCCAGCTAGCTGGCCTTATTAGTTTTGTTTCCTCTTGAAAGCCTTTGCTTCTTCCATTTAAGTGTCAAGTTCACAAAGGCAGGGACTGCCTTGCCATCTTTGTACAGTATCATATTCAAGTAGCCCTGATCTTTTTTCTTTTTTAAACAAGTACTACTACATATAATTAAATACTCAAGCTCAAAAACCATTGCAGCAGTAGAATACCACTAAAAAAAAAATCATACATACACACTATTTATGTCTTCATAGCAGGGCAGACTCCGAAGCAGAAGTGAAAGCTAACTAAAAACCAGTTTTTAAAAACGTCTCCCACCCTGACACTCTTCTTGTTGCTTTGTTTCCTCCTATTGCACATTTTTATGTATCATAGCCTGCCAGGACTGAGGCTTCACCTCACCAACAGCTGGTAAGATTCTCTGGTTGTCCCTGCTAAGGGAAGGGAGAAGGGGAAAAAAAAAAAAAAAAAAGAACACATGAAAATCAAAGTTACTTTTTCCATTTTAAATGCAAGGAATGAGGTGTTTCCTTGCTTTCTAGGCTGATACTTCTGCAAGGGACAGCAAAGACTGAAGGCAAGCACCGGTCTGTTGAAATGAATAGTAATTTCGTGCTCTGTGGGAATGGCATGGAGATGGAAACTGCACCTTCTTGTATCAGGCTGCATTAACCCTCTAACTTGAAAGCCCTACATGTAAATAATATGACAAAATCAGAGATGGACTCTGTCATTGTAATCTTCCACACTAGCCATAATTCAGAGGTTTTGTTCACTAGATTTAATTTTATTTCATTAATCTGTCACATTTAACAGAACATACAGTCATAACTACACATGCTTTTTGCTGATTGATACCAACTCCTCCTCTACTAGCAATGGTCTAGCACAACTGTTGCCAATTTTTCTTTGGCTGGAGTTGGCTTTCAGCCAAACATGCTCCCCAAAACAAATGCAGGCTTAAGCTCACAATGGAGGGATCCTTTCCATTGTGACTATGTCCTTGTGAACACAGTGGCCTTTGACTAGAATCAGGCTTTGTGCATTTTACTGAAGCTTCTTTTACACTGCAGAAACCATGTCACCTGCTCTTGGGAGGTTGCAACTGCTTAAGGAAGGCTGCTTTTAGCACTCATTTATCACTTCAGTGATTAAAAAGCACTGACAAGAAAAGCCTCAGACAGGAACTCTACCCCTGCCTCAAGTCACACAGTTTGGACAAGACACTTGAAAGAAAAAGACCAAAGAACATTTAAACAGCTACAGGATATGCTGGAGGAAAGCACCAGGCTACTCAGGTCAGCCCTTGTTAGAAACAAACAGCTCCCAAACAGTACGTGAGGAAGGTTTCCAACATAAAAATAACCTTAAGCAAAGGAGAACACAAATTGGTTTCAACTTCCACAAACCATTAGTAGTTTTGTGCTGCAATTGAAACTCCAGATTCTCCTTACCATGTGAAGATGAGATCTGTAGACACATTCAGGCTTTAGCTACTTAAGCAGAAAATCCTCCACCTGTCACAGCGAGGATGCAATTCCTCATTACGACTCCTCCAGTTGGAAGGACAGTCCGAGATGTCCCAGAGGCCCTCCCAAAATTTGCCACCCCAGACTAGAGTGGCAGAGCTCCAGCACAAGGACAAGAAGGGTACCCAAGGCAGGAGATGGAAGGAATCACTTCAATCAGCTTTACTGCTGATGCTCCTTAACCACACTCTCCATTCCCCTGCCACACTCTTCTCCAAGCAACAGAGAGGCTTGTGCTGCTGAGAATCAATCAACTACATAGATATATAATAAACTATTATGGTGATAAACACATCACATGTTCACAGCATTGATGTTTACAGTCAAGACATTGTTACCACGTTGAAATTCGTCCATGAGACAAGGAGTAGGGAAGAAACACATCAAAACTCTATTACCCAAAGCGCATTATTTCCTAAGGCTGAAATAATCATGAAAAAGATGCACTAGACCAGCAAAAACTAAGTTACCCTTGTGAAAGGTCTCTCAGACCCTGAACAGGCAAAGGCCTGTAATTTTTTCCATCTGCCTTCCAGATTGAATTACAAATCCATCACATTTGGAGGATTAACTTCAGAGGAAAGGAAAAAATTGTACATGATCCTTCAACATGCCACAGATTAAGCACTATAAAAATATTCTAGTTTTGTTGAGTGTGTCCTAAAGTTTTGACTAGGATTAATTGTTTCAACAAATACCTTACAAAGTAAGTTTGATCTTCCCTGATCAAAATGGTTTTAATTTGAAAGACTTCTTCAGTCTTTTTGTAAACAAACATGGGGAAGTAAAGCATTTCAGATTCAAGACAATATTTTTATTTGGTCAAATTAAATATTTAACGCACCTCTACCCCTCCCCAAAGAAGCTAGAACTTTGTACTTTCCCAAATATTTTTACAGGTTGAACTGATGTCACAATTGTTTTACCTCCTAGATTTTCAGAGCTACAAGGGAACTTGCCCTGTTCCATCATCCTCCCAGCCTTAGTTTGACCACTATTATTTGTATTTTATTTTCTACAGCTAATTCCACACAAGAGAGGGGAAGAGGAGACAGACAACAGTGAAAGCAAACAGTTTTCCTGTCCTGTCATCCATTTGGATATTCTTCAAATTAGACAAAGCACAGGCAAAATGTCAAAAGCAGTGCAGGGATGTCAGTTTATTTGTATTAAAAGGCACTGAATACCTACATAAGGTCCAGCGCTAGGGATTTCCCACTGCCATTGTGGATCATTTATTTAATAGCCACCAGTCCTTATGAGCATCTAAGGGGGAGGGGAGAAGACAATTTCAGAAAACAAAGCATCAAAGCAGCAATTAGTGATATAGCCCTTATGCAACAGCAAAAATACCACATAGCAACTGCTTCTCTGGCAAGGTGGCAACATAACTGAACACTGAAGAACTGTCTGCTTGCTTGCAGGGCTCCGAGACATTGGTAGCTGGGATAAGGAAACCAGCAGCATTCAAGGAAATGACATCCATGGCTCCCTGAAAAGGAAAACTTCTTCTACAGATTGCTCTACTTTAAAGCAGGAACATCCAGGTCCCTTCTCACCACCATTACAAAAGTTCTCCAGTGGCTGAAAAGCTCTAGCAAACATACGGATAAATGATGGGTCTTTACACCAGTGCAGTTAACACCCAGAATTGAGCTGGGCAGATTATTTTCTTGTCATAGCAAAGCAACTGTTTTCTCACCTCTCAGATTTTTTTATCCAAAAATATTTTTGTATTTCCATTTCTTTTTTCCTTTTCCACTTAAAACCAGGTGAGAACATTTTGTTATGAACTACCCTGTTCAGAACAGAGACTGAACAACTTCACAGACACTGCTAAAAGGCATTTCCCATCAGCTTGGAGGACAGGAGCTCCTGCTTAGGAGTCGAGCAAACCCTATATTCGCCCTCTGGTAGCAGTGACTTGCAGGACTGAAAACTGTACGCTTGTAGGTGGACAGCCATTTATTACTGCACAGGAAACACTACAGAAAAGCCAGCGCTTCCAGAGCAGCATGGGGTTCTGAACAGCTTTTGTGGAAGACTCAGTTTTCAGGGAGTCAAGCAGTAAGGAAAAGCAAGCTGCTGCTTTGAGGCATAAATCAAATGTTTTGTTAATGCTAGTTTTGCTTTCACCCACTTCCTTTAGCTCAGTCTGGCCTCAATCCAAAGCCTGCTGAAGTCAAAGGGCCTGATGCCCATCACTTTCTGTTCCTGTTGTCTTGAAAGGAAGTTCCTACATGGAAACCACCACCTAAGCCTACCTCTGACTAACAGTTTCACACTAAGTCCCTTTGGGGATGCTTCTAGAAAGTTTTTTTTGCTTCACACTGCAAGAAAACTTACTCCCTTTAGAAGCAGAATAAATTAACTAGGAATGAAAGGAGATGCACATACCAGCAGAGGGAGAAGCTAGTGCACAGCATCATAGCTCCCTGCATACTCACATCCCATGCCGGCAGGCCTTTCAGTGAACCCTCTCCTCTTCTGGAAAGAGAAACTCCTCAGATCTTACTCTACAAACACCTTTTCCAGCTAATCTTTACCTAATCACTCTCACTTGAAGCCTGGCACAAGGGTAAGCTTGTATCTTGGCTGTAGGAGTGAATAATGGAAAAAGCTGTTATGCCTATTTGAAGATGGAAAAAACAACCCAAAAGGATCAAAAGTTTTGTTCTGACAAAACTATGGTGCTAACCATAGGCATTTAGAGAACAGCAACCACACCATAGCACACCTGACAGTACTAATGCCACTTGGCAGCAGGACTACAACAGTGCTGAGTATTAGAAAATATTCCAGGAACACTAGGGCTGAACTAAAGCACAGTAAAATAAAAAAGAAAATTAACCCCCTACACCACAGGCCAGGAGGACAGATGTAATTCCTGCTCTTCTGCCTATATTTGAGTTCACATGCCTGAAAAAGATCACTGAGTGCAGCCTGTTTTTTCCCATTAAGTTTCTTAGTTTCACTTCTTTAGACATATCTACAAATTCTAGAATGTATGAAACAAAGAAAATTAAGATATTTCTTCAGTTTTTGAAGATTTAAAATTAAATAATCAAGTATGTCCTCTGGTGTCTCACCAATTTGGCGTATGTTACAAATTAACTGCACAGACTACGATGATTTCTTATGTTGTTGGATGGTCTTGATCTCTTCAACATCAGATTTTGAAATCGATACAGAACACATTAGCATCAAATTCCATTTTGAATTTCATTTCCCTCCTCAATCCTCCACCCCTCCAAAAAAGGGAAAGAAATTCAGAACTAAGACTTTGATTCAACTGCTCGAAGCTCAAGTGCAATGGTTACAAGTCAAGATAACTTCAGTGAAGTTAACAGGATTTATCTCACACACATCTGGCTTGTAAGCAGTTGCTACTTCAGCCATATGCACTTTTGTTTATTGTTCACTCCTTTAGACTTTCTTTAATCAAGACCATCCATCCAAAATCTTTCAGTGGCCTATTACAGCTTTTAATGATTAAAGCGAGTGAGATTTAAAAATGCTTATTTTCAGAGAGAGTAGCGATCATTGATGCTTTTAGTAGTCTCTAGTATTAACTGCTCACTTGGAGGAAGAGACTAAGTCGTGAGGAAATTAAGTGGTTCCTGCTTAATCTGCGAAGCTGATGTCTGCATTGTGACCCGCAGATACGTAGTGCATAAAAATAAAAATTTCACTGACAAGCCTTAACAAGTACTTCCTCGCTTTCCTGTCTGCTGAATAAGAGCTATTGTTTCTGCTTATAGACCTGGTTTATAGCTTACAGCTCCTGTTTTAAATCACACTATGAAATCAGAGTAAGAGCTGCCAAGTACTCCTGTACTACTTGATGAGTAAAACATATTCCAAGTAATTCACCTCAGGGACAAACGTCAGCATCACTTCTTCTCTAACCATTGACATAACTTTTAATTGGTACCAAGGGGTCTGTAAAAAGCACTTTGTTTTTTCCTTCACCAGAAGTTAAAAGTGCTATTGTATTATAGTGCCAGACATGAAAAACAAACCCATCTTAACCATTCCCGACATCTGTTACTATTCCGAGACACCAATCTGAGTCACAAAAAAATGCTGGAAAAATTGCTAACCAGAATTTAAAGTGCTAATCTCAATCTGTCTTCGTATTTTAAAATAGACTTTTAGGCCCATGGTTGAGAATTAGTTCACCAGCATTAAAACAGCTTATACAGCACTGCTGCATGTATGCTTTAGTGACAATCAATTATACATAACAGTGAAAAGTTCAAAGACTGAAAAACGCTGAATTAGATTAAAGGTATCTTGTTCTGTAATTGTAAACTTTCTTCTTGTGAGCACAACAGACGCAACATGTAATAGCAAAACTGCACCCTTAGTTTGGACTCAGATGATAAACTAAGACAGCATTGTCATCAAAAAGGTGATCCAACCCTTCACCTCACTTTCCTTTACTCTGCTCATTCATGCAGTGACCCGAGACTGAAGTTAAACTGGTTTTTGCTGAAGTACTGATTTCCAGTTAGAGCAGGAATATTCTGGGATTTACTGGCTTCCTCTAAATTGGCCCAGCCTGTGAAACAGAAAGAACCGTATATGAAAAATACATCTCTGCTTCTGCTTCACAGTCCTTCTCAAATTCACTTTTCTGGCTTGACACTTGTGTTCTAATTTTCACACTTTCAATCAAGGCTTTCATTTTTTATGCCTCAGAACTTGAGTCTGTAACACAAAACAGGGTATTAAAGACACCTGATATAACCAGCAAAGATCAAATTGCATTGCTTTTGAAACTTCATTACTTTGAAATTTTAACATAGCTTCCTTTTATGTACACACAATATGAAGTGCACATCTGTTTCAGAGCACAAAGACTTGCACATTAATTTACTAAGCAATGAAATACTGACATAGGTATGAAATCTAGGAAGTTACTAAATGCAATCAGAACCTATCTTCGGGAAAAGGGGACACAACTGACATGCTTTAGTTCAAAAGACAATCTGATTGAAGGACCAGGCTCAGTAACTTGCTGAACAAAGGTTAATTTGTACTTGTTACACTGATTCTTAGGCAAATTCACGGCAGTTCACAAAGCAAGAGATGTACTTACAAAGTGTGGTTGGGGTGAAGGGTTCACCAGCACATTAAGTCTCGCAGAGCCATCTATTATCAAATTGAGTGAAGGGACATCCGATCCAATCTCTTTTCTAAGATGACAGTTTAATCACTGAGAAGCCTTCCAATGTCAGCAAATTTAAGGCATCATCCTCTCAGCAGTACTGCACTTCAAGCACCACAAGTTCTCATGTAATGCTGGTACGTACATTGAAGACAGAAATGCAGAGGTGCAAAACAAGGTTTCCCAAGAGTCAGGAAAGCTGCCTGGCTCCAGACCCTCCCCATTATGCTGTAAGTTTATTTCTACTTGGGCAAAGAGAAGGAGATGGCTCACCAAGTCTTTCCAGTGAATTTGCACTGTGGTGACAGACACAGCCGCCTACAAAGCAGCCACTCCGATAGCGGTGGTCTTCCTGCAGCTGTAGACATCCTACACATCATTCTCTCTGTGAAGTTCAGTTCTGAATGGATGAATTTAACACACAAATCACAAGTAACCTTTTAGTGAGCAAGCTATCAAAGCAGAAGTGAGAACAGTCTTGCCTACAAAAAGTCACGCTAGCACATCAGAAGAGCTGAAAAGGAGACCAACTAGACACAATTTGTTGATGTAAAGATGTGGGTGATGACGCAGTTTCTTCTCCAATGGCCATTAACTAACCTAGGGCAGCACAAGGTACCGTTATATTGGGGTAATTTCACTTCTGCATTGGAGGAGTAGGGCTGAAAGGCACCAGTTACTCATAAAAGGGAAAAAAAGTCATACCTCCCAAGCCAAAATAATGAAAGTTGTTAAGGACATACACAGTCCAGTATGCAAGCTAAGATCCTAGTCACAATGACACAGGCATTGCTTGACTTATTTCTCAATATTCGAGACTTTAGCCCTATTGTCACGGACGTCTGACCTTAAAATAGTAAACAGGAGGAAGTTCAACATAAAAAGACTTTAGCCCTATTGTCACGGATGTCTGACACTTACAATAGTAAACAGGAGGAAGTTCAACATAAATGAACAGAGTGAACTCTGAACTGTTATTTCTCCATTTTTAAGAAAGCAGCCTTAAATACCATGGCTGCTCAGTAAAGGCTGACACTAAACCCTCAAGCAACACCACAGGTCTATAGGCCTCCGTGCCAAGAGGCTCCATTTAGAGACTGTAATTCCAGATGAAAATTCTCAACCTTTGAAACTCACTTCTCCAATGCGCTCAATGGTGAATATTAATGAATTGTTCTTGGTGCTTGAGAGCTATTTTTAAGCAACAGAATTAATGCAAGAAACCTATTTAGACTTTTCAAATTTGTCTTTTTTGGAAGCATTAAATATTTGAAGACTATTCAAAGAGGTTTTTTTTTTAATATAAATAGGTATAAGAAATGTTTCCTTTGTGACAGCGTAATATTTTGCCATAAAGTAATTTTTATATTGTATGGCTTTATATGAATAATTCAACTTATTATTAAAGCCATCAAAGGGAAAAACAAGAATCAGAACAGGAACTTTGGTTAAGAAAGACTCAGCAGCACAGACCAGAAGCAGATGATTCATGCAGTAAGCAACTATAATGTAAATAATTAAGCTCCAATAATCCTAAGAGGTGGCAAAGTATCACCACCCCTATTTAAAGTGTTAATCATGGTATTTATGTTCCACTACAGAATAATAATATAATTACAAATTCCCAGACAGCAGCACTCAGTGCACGTTTCATGAGGGCTGAAGAGTTTGCCTATCAGTTCTGCATGTTATGCTACTGATAAAAAGCAGCCTTACACTCTCCATGTGGCCAGACCTCTTACACTAACCCTGTATCTTCCAAGTGCCAGGCAGCAGCTTTCAAATCTTTAATGAAAACAAAAAAAATACATGAATACACACATCTCCCACCATGTTCAATAATATCAGTAAGTCTTTGGACAAGGAAAGGAAGGATTTCAAGGCCTGTGAATAGGATGCCTCTTTCCCATAGCAGCCACTCTCAGCCAACAGTTTTGC
>NW_010132450.1:14552-15862 GCF_000699245.1 Pterocles gutturalis
TGAAGGGAGCAAGAAGCGGCATCAACTTTACAACAGGATGTTACTGGGATTCCTCCCTCCCTTCTCTCAACATCTACCTGCCTCCCAAAATTCACAGATCTCAGGTTTGCAGCAGCTCTGCTGTTTTGCTGGCGACTAGAGGGCACAAGGGCTGCCTCTGCCGACAACTGGAGAATAACCAGGTGACACAGCAACCCAGAGAGAGGATGAGGACAGAGGTGTAACAGCGTGGTGATAAAGGGCGGGTCAGACCACAGCACAGAATTAGTGTCACTGATGCTATGACAGCAATGTGTAAGAGAACAATTAGATACCACACTTAGAGTTACAACACTACCGCAGGATTGATATCCTGGCCAAAACCGACCACACACTGCAGAAGGTATCTGCAGTATGTTACCAAAACAAGTTCAGGGCTATTAGAGGAGTTGATGGAGGGACCCGAATCTCAAATCACTAAAATAGGCACATCAAGTCTTCCCATTTTGCTCATTCCATCTAACGTTCACCTTCTACAAAGGTGAACAGGACACATGCAGCCCACGTATGATCTAAGATGTCTGTGCATTAAACACCTTCTCCTTCCCACCATTCCCTATGTAGACCAAAGCATAAAATTCAGATGCAGGCTACAAGCCTAATTCTAATCAAACCAAGAGAACACCAGAAAAGTGTCCTCTCCCCTTACTGCGCCTCCCAGTAAGAAGAGCCATGACCTCCCCTGCAAAAATCAAGCACAGCACAGGTGAAGATGCAGATTTTCCCTGACACATCCAAAGGAACCGTTGACCATTTTTGTGAAAACCTATAAACAAGCCAGGTTTCAAGTTTTCTGCAGGGGGGACCACATCAGCACTTGTAGCCAACATTGCGCAGCTCTCTGTTCCATCCACGGGCTATGGGTTTTGCCAACAAATCGTGAGAAGAATGGCTGAAGCAGACAGGAAAATAATGTTCAGCTTAGTAAAATAAATCTATTCCTTATTTAAAATAAACAGATCACACAGCAGCTATCTGCAGTCAGGGTACACCCCAGGCCCCCGGCCCCTCTGTTTCGGAACAGGCTCTGGTGCTAGGCTGTGGTGGACACACACAACAGAGCAGCCCGCTTGTCACTGGAAATGGTTACAACTGGAATATCCAACATCTGGAAGATTTTACTAAAGGGACTGAGCATTGCAACAGCCAGAAATCCCCCAAAATACCCAACCGGCCAGTCCGCAGCTGAAGGAGGCAGAGGAGCATAGAAAACGCCTCCTGCACGCCCACGGGAGCTCCCTGAGATCGGCCGGGCTGCGGGCAAACCTCGA
>NW_010132451.1:0-312 GCF_000699245.1 Pterocles gutturalis
CTCCCACTGGCCCCGCAGCTGCCGGCCCCTCTGAGTCACCGTTTCCCTCTCGCGGTGCTGGGAGGGGTTGGAATGTACTGGGACCCGTGGGCTTGGCACCAGCACTTGATGGGACCCGAGGGCTGGGCACTGGGACGTGCTGGGATCCATGGTCCCAGTGCTGGGACATGCTGGGATCCACAGACACAGAACTGGGATGTGCTGGGATCCGCAGCCCCAACACTGGGACATATTGGGATCCGCAGACCCAGCACTGGGATGTGCTGGAATACACAGACCCAGCACTGGGACATACTGGGTGCACAGCTCCTG
>NW_010132451.1:370-660 GCF_000699245.1 Pterocles gutturalis
ACGTGCTGGGACCCACAGCCCAGTCACTGGGACGTACTGGGATCCATGGCCTTTACACTGGGGCTTGCTGGGGCCCTAGTTGCTGGCACTGGGACATGCTGGGACACTCGTGCTCAACCCTGCGACACACTGGGACCCATGACCAGTGTCTGGGACACACTGGGACCCACACACCCAGTGCTGGGACATATTGGGATGCACTGTACCCCCTGCCCTGGGACCACCAGCCCTGGCTGGACCCCGGGGGCACGGAGCCACCGCTCCAAGGGGACCATCCCCCCTGTTCACAG
>NW_010132452.1:0-301 GCF_000699245.1 Pterocles gutturalis
TTACTGGTACTCCCAACTTACTCCAGGGTTAACAATGGGGTTGTGATTACTCTGAGTTTACTCAGCTCTTACTTTGAGGCCATTCACTACTTTGGTCACACCTTAGCGCAGGCTTCCGCGGGAGGGTCCTTACTCCCAGGTTACTCCAAGGCCCCACCCTGGCCTCACAGACGCTTCACACCGAGGCCCCACTTCACTCCGGCCTTACACCGGGGTTACTCCGAGGTTACGCCCACTTTACTCCGAGGTTACTCCCACCTCCCTCTGCCCCCTCCCGGCGCTCCCCGCATCGCTCAGGATC
>NW_010132453.1:0-3334 GCF_000699245.1 Pterocles gutturalis
TGTGGATTTATTCGCCTAATGATGGCTTGTGCTGCTTCGGGTGCTCCGCAGGGGGTAGATGGGCGCTTTATGAGTGTACCATCAGGACGGATGGCAAGAACTTTGGTTCTTCTGACCTCTTAAACTACAAAAACTTCACTTTCTTATTCTCCGCACCAAATCTCAGGTTTCGTCCCTCTGTGCAAAGCCTTGCTTTTTGCTTTTTTTCTATTACTCCACTTGTATGGCTGATCTTACCAAGTTTAAGGCTTTTTCGCTATGCTGCAGCCCCTTCTTCTGCTGTTTCGTTTGGATGGAACATGCTGTCACCCTCCTGCTCCGAAATCGCTGAGCCTGAAGTCCGGTAAGCCCCAGCGGTGGAGGATCCCTGTGGAGTCGGTGTAGCTGAAGAGACCTTGCCGTTTTGAGGCAGTGTGAATCCCGCTGACGTGCTGTTCCACGCATCCTTTGCACTTCTTGGGGCATCCATCTGCTTCCCCAGCTTCTATGTAAAGGCAACAAGGAGGGGAGGGGGATGAGTCTTTCATGCTTTTACCTTTTCTTGCTTTTTTTTTGGCTTGGAGGATCTTGCCAAAACATTTCCTTGTCTCAGGCTGTAAGAGAATGGTGTTAGTAGTACAGGTATCTATCAAGCCTTAAGTAGAGGCAGTAGTTACCAGTCTTCTTCTTCTCTCTTCCACAGTCTGAGAAAAATACTGATCTACAGTCATTTTTGCAATGAATAAATAAGGAAGGGAACTGAATTGGAACCTTTATTCCCTTTATCAAGGCACAACAGAAAGACCAGGGGAGAGTTTGAAGAAGGGAAAAGAATTTATTAGGCAAGAACTCATTTAAATATGAATTTAAATGTGATCAGATTAATCATGGCACATACTTGGTACAGCCATATAACAGATGTAAGTAGTCACAGTCAGTAGTCTAGAGAAATACTTAGAATTATTTTAACCTCACAGTATCATTTAGGTCTGAAACTTGACCTATTCTGTGTGTGTAAACAGAGACCATGCTAGGCTGACCTCCCCTTTATGATGATGTGTAAATTAGTGCTGTAAGGCAAACTAGACATTTGGTTTGTGTCTTTAATAGGCTTTCAGGTTGCATCCAATTACTTTTCTAGGCACTGTTATTGTCTTTCCTGTCCTATTGAATGGCGCTATTGTAATGTTAGGAAATCTTTACCTGCAGACCTTCTGTTTCTTGCCTTGATTTCTGTACTCCTTATCTTTTGGATTGCTAGTTTTTCTAGGTGAGGGCAGTGCCTTACTTTGTTGTAACTGGCTAGTCTATTATGAATATTAATGGCAACAAGCAAGGCTCCCAAATAGGACATAGTAAATTACCTGCTCCTTTATCACAGTGTGTTACATCACTACCTAAATGCCAGCTAAGTGTTTAGCCATTTGACTAAAATGAATATGAACTATAGTGTACATATAAGAGCCACAAATAGTAAATAAGCATGATTATGAAAAATGATATAGCTTCTTTCCTTCACCAGTAACTCAGCTGCAAATGCAGCTCTTGTAAATTCAAACCAAAGGACTCATTCAACTATCTGTGTGTGTTTCTGTTCAAAGTGTGTCAATTTAAGAAACAACTTATCAGATTACTTACCTAGTCCAGATTACTTTTATCTAAGACAGATGACGTGGATTGCTGGACTGTTTCTAAGAGGTCTGCCAGAATGTGATAAAGAAATCTGAAAATCAGGAAAAGCTGTAGGAACTTATATTTTTCATGATCCTGAAAGTGTTCTGTACACTGTTTCGTTGTTTCTTTCTTTCCTTTAGGTTATTAACCAATTTTTGAAACTACCCCTATTTTTTGTCACATATAACTGTCTTAAAGAAAAGGAGGAAAACTGAATTTGTTACCACTGTTTACTAAAAACTGAGATAAGCTGCTAAGCTGCTCTGTGAATGCAGCTTTTACCAGTCAAGGGAGGCCAACTGACAGCTCCTAACGCTTGCAACTGCCATGGGGTCTTCCACTGCCAACATTCAGCTACATATAGAAAAGAGACATCACCAAAGCATCAGAAGTATTGGGCACTTTGATTAGCAAGACAGGCAAAAAGACTATTCTGCTAAAGTGAAACATGGGTGGATGTTTTTTTGTAAATACATGTTTTAGTTCTGTGCCAACTGCGGAACTGTCTGTCACAATACAGAACCCAAATATTAAGTGTACATGGAAAATAATAACAAGTAGAATAAGAACTACTGAAAAATACAAGCAGGGTATGCTTCACATTATCAATGAGCCTGGTGGCCATTTAATCTTCACCTTTCCTTAAGGTTTTAATGTTCAGTTCTGCAATACATAGTTATTCAAAGGAGTAACTACTCAGATACAAGTTGCATTCACTGTAGCTTTTGCTGGGAGCAACTGACTGAAGTGGAAAGCAGATGTGCAGAATTTGGGGGAGAACACGCACTCAAAGACACATAAATACTTGTGGGCAGAAGGTCCTGGGAGAGCTGAGGTTCTTGAAGCAGTATCCCACAGCTTCAGCTCACCACATGCTGGATGAACCCTCTGACTGTGCCCAGCCACCTTGTAAAGGTGTACAAGTCCTTATCTCTGTAGAAGATCATCAGGAAATGAGTGAGACCATTGTTGAAAGACATTAATGCGGGACCTAGATCTGATTACAAATACTGACCTGAACTTGATTTCTAAATCATCTGTAGAATCTTTTTTCATCCTTTTTTGCAGGTGCCTTGAAATGATGTAATGTTCTGGAAATAATTTTCTTATGCATACTACTTAAATCTGTAGCAATCAAGGCATAATCTCTTACCTATTATTACAATAAATGTGACATGATATCCAGCAAACAGGTTTTCTCCATAAAATTTCATGTTACATGTGTTCTTTGACAAAGTTATTTTTGGATAGTGGGACTAATGCTCTAGACTTTTAATAATCTCCAGCATACGAAAAGAATTTACACTGAGGGTAGATCTAAAGTTCATCTGAGCATATTTATAAATATAATCACAATGTTATATCTTAATGCTAACTACAGCTTTTTATTTTTTATTTTTGTTTAATGTAGCAATCAATTTGTCTTATTTTTTCCTATTTTTTCCCCACATTTGTTTTGACTACTGGGCATTCACTCTAATATATGTCATGTCATTTAGCTCTTTTTCTCTCTTTTCTGTTATTTTCCTAGCATTCAAATACTGTACAATGTCAACTTCTTCAGCAAGACCTAATATTTGACATGTTTTCAGACTTCAAATAGGTTAGTCCACTTCTCAAAGTCTTACAGAGTATGATTTTATCTTTACATCTATCTCCCATGAAAATACCACAGCAGGAA
>NW_010132453.1:3352-5994 GCF_000699245.1 Pterocles gutturalis
TGACTGTTGTCGGCAACCGAAAAAAAAAAAAAAGCCCTCCACACCTTTTGCTCATCTTTTCTCTCGTAGAACATTCTTCTACAGGAAGAGAGATTATTGCTAAAAACGGTCTCAATTGTTTGCTTCAAGAACATGAACTTTTTGAGTTCTTATTTCCTCTATTATGATCTCAGTACCCCTTTGTGTCTAGATGGACTTCATTTCTTTCACCACCTAATCCTGAGTCCCTGTTCCTATTTGGACAACGTTTATGCTTTATTGAAAAAAGAGAATTTCTGAGAACAGGAAAGGTAAGACTAGCAGGGTTTTTAATGGAAAGAATCAGTTAACTAATTGAAGAGGATCTGTATCTCTTAGGCAATTCGAGCAGACTTTGAAAGCTTCAAGTGGAACTTAAAATGCTCTAAGTTTACTTTAGGCTCAGTTATCTCTAAAGACAAACCAGCTAATAAGTTGTTTCTTTAAAGTAGTTTGTTGCCTGCCTATACTGAAGCTCTGAAAAATATTTCAGTACCTTGTATTAATAAGACATTACCTTTTGAGGTTGATAGTCTGCGTGCACATAAATGTACAGGGATTGACTAAAATCATTCACCGTCCCCGAGCACATTTGGGTGCCTTTCAGGTAGGTATTTTAGAGACCTGTATTTTGGTTTTAGATATGTCATTTTTGGCACTGAGCACTGGGTTGGAAGTATTTCTTGCTTCTCCTCTGCAGTGAGACACTTCTGTGCTAGATATTAGCATGAGCAGCACAGTAAGCAACAGTAAAGCCTTCACACCCTACAGGTCTTTTAAATTGAGTATTGTATATATGTCTTATGCAAGGTGGGTTCTGACCCTAAGAGTCCCCTACCTGCCATGCCCTCTGTCACCCTGTTTGACTGGTTTCTCTGGCTCAAAAGAATCTGCCAGTCAGAGCATCCAGGGACTTACCTTGGCTTGTACCTGTGAAGTAACTAGAAGGCAAGCAGGAGATGCAGTTTGTTTTCAAAACAAAACAGGGGGTGTGTCTATCCACTTTTTTATGCTGGAGAGGATGGGACAACTACTTTCAACTTTTTCAGAAAGCTTACTTTAAAAATTCAAAAGAAATGCAAAAAAGGCATCCTCTCTTTGCTGTGATCAGACTTAATGTTGACTGGATTAATAACCACCATCGCTGACTATTATAAGGCCTTATCCTTAAATGGTTACTTCTCAAAACCACAGGAATAGATTTTAAATTTTGTTAGAAAAGAAAGGCAATGAGTGGTACATTTATTGCACCTCCATATTTTGAAGGAAGGTAGAAAAATAAGGGTTTAGGAATCTTCATATATTCAGAGAATGTGCTATAAACTCTTGAATATTCAGTTCAAATACCATAAAATCTCTCCCATTTATAAAATGAATCATGCTCTACCTGGGGAGGGGTGGCAACTAGGGAAAAAGAATGGGACTCAGGAAAATGTAACTTCTCAGCTCTTCCTCAAGCGTCCTTGAATAACCACCTTGACTTCTTTAAAGCTGCCTCACTTTCTCTGCATCTAAGTTGTCTTAACTATACATATACCAGAAAAAATATTTTTTTATATCTCTCCTTAAAGCTCTACACTCCTACAAAAACCTTGATCAGACAAGCAGCTCTTAAGGGGAAAACGCTTCTTTTCATGTTGACCACCACCTCCTAGCTGTTTCCCATCTGTTGTTTGTAAACACTTCATGTCTTGTGCTGCTGATGTTGTTAGCTCCTTGAAAAACAAACTCTGTTTTCTTCTGTTTACACACTGCATCAAAACAACAGGAAATCTGGCCATGACTGTGAATCCTACACAATGCCAGGATTTTTTTTTTCTTGCTAAGGATCTCAATTAGTGAAACTTATCTGAGATAAACAATTATGTTGCAAACTGTAAGACAATTAGTTCATGTGTACACAGAGTGTATGTTCAGGTAGTCTTGTCTATATGGGAGAACGAGTGAGAAAGAGACCAAAGAGGGAAGTGTAATGAGTGTGTGGGAGAGGGGACAGGAGGTGGTAGAGGAACTAACTAGGCAGAAGGTGCACAGATTAAAAACTGCAGTATGTCTTTTTGGATCATGCCCTTGCAAAACTAGTTGAAGTTGTCTTCTGGAACTGTTCTGTCCCTAGAATTCCTTTCTTTTCCTAACCAAAGAAGGGCTTAGGGAGAAGGATTAATATCTAGATCCTATCACAGAGTAAGAATGACTCTCTTCAAAATTTTCAGCCTAAGGAGCAGAAGGGTTTTCTGTGCTGCCATGGCTCCAAACGCAGTTCACTAAGTATTCCTCTGTTGAAGAAAACAGCCAAGGGATTTGCTTCAGTTCAGGGAAATTACTGTCCTCAACCTTTGCTTTTTTCAATTACTACATCCTGTTGTGTTTTCTATACATATGAGGGGGGATGGAAAGCTGTCTGATACTTGCTCATCCACATGAAAATTGCTGGATCCCTCCACTGAATCATAGTACTTCTCTGCAATGTCATTTGAGAGTGTTGGGCTAAATGTTGATCCTTTCTCAGGCCTTGTTATGCAAACTCCTGTTGTCTTCATGAGACTTTTAGTAGACAAAACATTATAGGGAATACCTGTATCTGACATTGCATCTTGTTAATCATAGAATCATAGAATCATTAA
>NW_010132454.1:0-3483 GCF_000699245.1 Pterocles gutturalis
CGGGTGGGTGCCGGTGGGGATGGGTGCCGGTGCGGTGCGTGGGGCACGGCCGGTGCGCGAGGAGTGATGTGGTTTAGCAGTTCTGCAACACTGGCGCTCCAAGCTGCTAACAGCGCCAGGGGAGGAAGGAAATACAGCTTACTGCATCTTCAGCGCTGTGCTGCTGGGGTCATGCAGCGTGTCCTGGGGTTTGGCAGCCGGCTCGGGCGAGCCCTCTGCCGACATCCTCGCCTGATGCTGGCTTCAGCAGCTCCTCAGCACAGAGCCCGGCTCTGCAGACACCCTGCTCATGGACCTGGTAGACTTTTCACTTTTTTTTTTTATTTTTTAACTCCTCTGGCACCGGTCTGGAAGCCTGATACAGTGTATGCGGCACTCATCCCTTGCAGCAGATTAATAAAACAGACCTTTCATTGTTTGAGGCTTTGGATGGGAAAGGCTTTTGTCCAGTGTGTCCATTTTTGGTGCCAGTTTGTTCTTCCCCGCAGAGCACCCTTGCATGGTATCTGCAGGATCTTACAAACTGTTTGAGTCAGAGGTTTTGCATACAATGCTTTGGAGAAGTCATGTCAAAAAAGCATACCCCGATTTCCCGCGTTCATCCCAGCGTTTTGAGGGGTGGGGGATGCAGTTTCAGAAGCATGAGAACAGTGTCCTTGTTTCTTAAGGGTTTGTTTGGTTTTTTTTTTTCTGCTAGCTGCTTCCCATCTGAGCCAGAATTGGAGTGTGAACAAAGTTCGTGCTGCTGGCAGATTGTTTCAACTCTTTTTCCCTCCCTACCCCCCGGTCACCACCTCCTGCCTGCAAAGCAGAATGAATGTTTCTGGTTATTTCCCTCTGCACTGGGGGGTGTTGTAAAGAGAACTCTGCTTTGCCCCATGATTGTTTCAGAAGCTGAAGCAAGGCATTGCAGGGGGGTTCCCGTCCAGCCATCTTTCTTTCCGTGCAGTTAGATATCATCAGAAATGGAAAAATGTGACATTGTGGAAGAAATAGGACGTACATGTAGACTTGGATTGGGTGAGATCAGGGGCTCAGCCAGCTGCTTGCCAAAATATCCGTATGACCGAGAGTCACAAGTCTCGGAGCATCCTCTGGGAAGGTGGCCCGGCCGCCCGGGCAGACACGCCGTGCGTGCAGAGCAGGGACCGGGAGGAGGAGGGAGGCAGGCTTGGAAGCATTGGAGTTGCACAACGAGCCAGTCATTTTAAGTCAACAGCTTGCCTTGTAGAACATAAGGAAATAGAAACATATCCATTGTTTGTTGTTTTTTTTCCCTCTTTGCTTCTCAGTTTGAGAGGCTGCCAGGGATCCCATGCAGCGATCGATGCTTTCCTGCCGTTTCCACCATTCCTCGGGCTGGGAGCTAGGGGAGTGTCGCTTCCCTTTTGGACGAGCCTGGCGCTTCTGCGTGCCGCAGTCCTCTCTGGTGGGAAGGTGGCTTTGCTGTCCTGGGTTTTGTGTCCCTGTTCACTCTGGGGGCCCCTTTCTGCTCGCAGTGCGTGGTTCCTGCAGGGAGCAGCTGATGAAGTGCCGGGATTGATGGTGGCTTTGTCGTTGGCTGCGTTCTGTCGGAATGGAGGGGTATTGGAAATAACACCGTTCCATCCTGCCCCTTTTCTCCTCTGTCACCGTTGTTTGCTGTCGGGAAACATTTGCCTTGCAGTCCCGGGGGCAGTAATTCAGGACAGCTGCCCCCCATACCCACCTTGGCTTGCTGCCACCCTGCTAAATTACTCAGCTTCCGCTTTCCCCATCGGTAAAGTGAAACTAAAAGCCTTTCGTTGCATCCTGGCGACCAAGTAGCATCTGACACCTATATAATGTCTGTCAGCCGATGCTTCTGGAGTTGTTTAACTGACCATGGCATCAGATCTATACCAGTCGGTTGCGGAAGCACTTAGGGCTCTGTAAGTGGGGGTTGTTTTGGGGTTTTATTTTGTGCCATGCCAGAGTGATCCCTGGCTAACGGGAGCTTTCCCAGGTGCGGGTGGCAGGGCTGTAAAGGGTTTTCGCTCGGGAATAAACTGCACTTGCTGTTACCTGCCTAGCACCGTACAGAAGTGCTGAAGAGGACAGAAAAAGGCTGGCATTGGTTCCTACGCTGGGTTCAGGCTGGGATGTTGGTTTGATACAGTCAGAACTTGGACCGAGAAGCCTCAGTGGTGGGATCGTCCAAGTGGAGCTTGGGGCACCATGTGGCCAGAGGCTGGAGCTCAGCGAACAGCCCTGCAAGGGATGGAACAGACGCCAGCTCACGCTTCCACCTGCTTTGAAGGACAAGCAGAAGTGATGTGACCAGTGCAGTCATGGGTATCAAAGCAAGAAGGAAACATCTTTCACAAGAAAGTGATAATTTTAGCAACCCATAATAAAAACAATGAAACATTTTCACGATGGAGCTCAAGGATGGTACAGTTCCCATGTTCTTCGGCAGAAACAATTTCACAGAACCGTTACAGACAGCCTTGGCAAGGCACACAACCCAAGGAGAAACTCTCCTGGTGTCACAGTTGATGTAATTTTTACAGATGTGTTGCACATCCTGTTGTTAAGCCTCTTCCCAGGGAGCTAATCAGTAAATTACCTGCTCGCGAGGGAGCGGAGGCGCAGCGCTGCGGAGGGTGCCACAGCTGCCGTAACGCAGCGTACGGTGTTGCATCGTGTTGTTTTGGCAGCTCACCTGAAAGGCTCAGCGCCCTTCAGACCTCTGCAGAATAAACAGGAGGCAAAATTATACAGGAAATGAGCTGAAATTAGTGTGAACTGGCAGGAGCTCCGGGTTGTCGAGAGGCTGGGAACTCATTGCTGCTGTAACAGGAGTGGTTATATCCTTAGAGCCAGGGGAATTGATCGCAGACTTCAAAATCTCCTGTAGCTTCTTGCAGCATCTTGTGCCATGCTGTCTTTGATGGTTTCAGCCCTGGGGCTGGGTGCGTGGGGTGTCTCGCTGCTCTGGTTCGGGCTCTGCTTCCCCAGGACCTCGCCTGAACTAGTGCAACGTAAGGCACCAAGCACCTCATTCCATTTGTACCCCAAAAATACCCTCAAATCCTTCTTCCGTCACTTTTTCCTGCCTCTTTGAGGGGTGGGCTGGGTGTAACCTTCTCCTAAGGCAGCACTCCCCGGTGGTCTGCGCCGGGCAGGGGGCTGCCCTCGGCCGTGTGCTGTCGGCAGCGCCGTGTCATCAGCTCAGAGTTGTTAGCGGCTGCGGAGCTGAGCAGGTTGGACAGATCCAAGAGCCAGAGGAGGCATACGGCTCTATCTTGCTTCATATAAATATTTGAACAGCAAGAACATTAATTATAGCAGGTTTGTTTTTTCCCTCCATTGATTTGCTGCCAGATTTCTGGGGAAGAAAATAGTGACAGCTCACTCGAGATGGGGAATCGGAGCTGGCGGGATCCTGGGGATGTTTGTTCGGGGTTTTTGGGGAGGAATAGCTGGTGGCAGAGCAGAGACCCCACGGCCGCGGACAGCCAG
>NW_010132455.1:0-235 GCF_000699245.1 Pterocles gutturalis
GGAGGGAGGACTAGAGGCACTGGGGGGACTGGGAAGGACCATGGAGACTTGGAGGGACTGGAAGGGACTGGGGGGATTGGGAGAGACTAGAAGGGACTGGGAGGAACTGGGGGGGCTCTGGAAGAGACTGGGAAGGGCTGGGGGGGACTGGGAGGAGGAGGAGAAGGAGGAAGGCCCCGCGGCCGCCCCGGCCCTACTCCAGCGACTGCAACATCAGGAGCTGCTTCAGCACCTT
>NW_010132455.1:351-660 GCF_000699245.1 Pterocles gutturalis
CTTCCCAGTCCCTCCCAGTGCCTCCAGTCCTCCCTCCCAGTCCCCCCCAGTGCCTCTAGTCCTCCCTCCCAGTCTGCCCAGATCCTCCCAGTGCCTTTAGTCCTCCCTCCCAGTCTTCCCAGTCCCTCCCAGTCCACCCCAGTGCCTCTAGTCCTCCCTCTCAGTCTGCCCAGACCCTCCCAGTCTTCCCAGTCCCTCCCAGTCCCCCCCAGTGCTTCTAGTCCTCCCTCCCAGTCTGCCCAGTCCCTCACCTTATAGAAGTTAAAGACCAAGTCGAGCTCGCAGACGTTGTGGAAATATTCGTTAAGG
>NW_010132456.1:0-282 GCF_000699245.1 Pterocles gutturalis
GCTACCCACCCCCCGCACCTCTTTTTTCCTTTTAGTACTAAACAAAAGAAAAACTTGTCCTAAAAGTCAAGCTCCAGGATCCGGTGGTTCTTCTCTTTCCTAAGCGAAGGAGAACTAAGCCTCTGAGGTGAAGATACCCCGGGGCAGGAACGAGAACCGACCCCCTCGAAAAGAGCGCTCAGGCTGAGAGGTCCCTGAGTGCGGGTGCAGGGTCCCCGGCGGTGCTCCAGGCCCTTTGCTCTCCCTCCACTAGTGCATCCTCGGCTCGGGTGAGTGCACAAC
>NW_010132456.1:396-1020 GCF_000699245.1 Pterocles gutturalis
AGTCAAAAGCATGGGGAAAAAAAAAAAAAAAAAAAAAAAAAAAGTCACCAAAACAAACAAACAAAACACCACCACAAAAACAGCCCAGGAAGAAAGCCCGCTGCACCCTGGAACTCTCTATCTGGTGAGGCGAAAGAACCCAGCAGCCTGAAATCCTTAATTTGTGGAGGGAAAGGCCCTATCATGACTTGGGCCAGAGCCGCGGGATGTCGCAGATTTAAGCCCCACGAAGACGTGCAGTTCAGACCGGGGTCAGCACCCGCCCGTGAGCTCCGAGGCGATCCAAAAAATGCCCGGCCTGGGCCGAGATTTACCGACGTGGACGTGTCTGGTTTAACGTGCGGGGATGTGGAGGTGATTCCTGGCGAAGTACCGTCAGGATGGGATGTAATACGAGAGGTACTCTTGCAAAAAGAAAGGACCAAAAGGAAGGGGAGGGGGTGCCTTCTGGTTGCAATTACCTGCCTCATTTGAATAATGCCTTTGTCATGATCATTATCGAGCGGTCGTTAACGGCTTCCACGTGGGATCTCACAAGACCCAACGAAAAATAAAAATTGCAAATTGGGGGAGTGGCAAAGCTGCCAGCCCGGCCAGCCTGGCGCTGCGGGCGGGGACCCTGCC
>NW_010132457.1:0-2396 GCF_000699245.1 Pterocles gutturalis
CGGTCCAGCCGGGCGGGCAGTGGCACTGCCCCGAGCTCCGGTCGCAGGGCGCTCCACTGCAGGAGCAGGATTGCCGACAGCCCGCCCCAAACGTCCCCTCCGGACACTCTGCGTGGAAAACAGTGGTGTGAAAACTGCCCACAACCCAGGCGCCCCTCCCAAGAGCATCCTCCCGACCAGACCCTGCGCACCGAAGCAGCCTCCGGCTCTGCGCGTGGCTCCCGCGCTGCAGAGGAACATCACGCTCATGGGCACGGATGCGACCACGCCGATACCCACCCCGGTCACCTGCGGCATTTCACACCATGAGATGCTGCAAGGTGAGAGCTTTTTAAAGCCCTGGCTGAATGCCTCCGGGATCTGGAAGGTGGGTTTTTAAGCAGCAGCAAGGCTTGCAGCGGGTACATTGGTGTAAAGCCCTAAAGCCGGAGCATCCTCACCCGCGGGAGGAGCAGGCGCTTTGCCTTCACTCTGCTCTGGGTGCCAGGCAGTACCGCTGACACCAGAACGCTTGGTTTGCTCTTTGTACCCTGTGAGACCATTTAGCAGCCAGCTAATTATGTGCAGACTGAGGGCTTCAGACCCAAAGACCCTTAAATCCCATTTGAGACTCCCAAGGGAGCTCCGTGCTCACGGTCCTTGTTCACCGCAGCCAAGGTTTCGTAAGGCTTCGGCAGATGCAAACACACAAATCGCGGAGGAAAGGCACACCAGCGCGAGGATTTGAAGTGACACAGTGGAGTTTTTGTTATTCCTCCTCTCTGCTAATTGATGGCAGATGTTTGTCTTCACCCTTTAATAATTTCCAGACCCGAACAACAGCCAAGCGCCTACTATTTCTATACAACTATTTGTGCCATTTCCTGCGACTCCCCCCTACAGCCTCAAGCTCCTTGCTCATTCTTTTTAAAAATATCCCGACCGAAAGCGCCCAGCCCGCCGAGGCGCCGCGGGGCTTGGGCAGCAGTGGTGTGGGGGGGTTTCAGGGCTGCAGGACCCCTGCGAGGGGACACAGCCCTGCTCCCGGGGCGGTCCAGCTCTGTGAGCACGTGCTGGCATTGGCACAACTTGTGATAGCTCGCAGCTTTTGTTCTGACCTGAGATGGGCTGTGCTCTATGGGATGTGGAGTTACGCAAGGTGATCATGTGCTGGCGGCTTAATGAGGTTAATAGCTCTCGCTCCTGGGTGGGGTGTGGGTGGAATGTCTGCTGAAGCAGAAGTCACCGCAGCAGCTCTTGGGATGCTTGGATCAAAATTCAGATGCTGGCCACCGCGAGCCTCTTAATGCAGCATCTCTGCAGGTGGGACTCCGAGAGCCCAACCTTTGGTGTCCTCAGTTGGACCCGAGCAGCTGAGGTGCGATTCGGGAGCAGACAACCCCACGGGGGGGAGGCGGCTGTTAGCTGGTGCTCAGCGCTGAGCCTGGCAGAAGTTATTATTTTCCAAGAATCGTGTTCATGTTTTGCAATCATCACCTCGTGCCAGTGACTCACTGCCATTATGTTCACTCCAAACACCTTTGTTTGAAGAAAGTCAAGCTCCTCAATGCCCCAGCTATCTCCCAGGATCTCGAAAAGCCGTGCCCTCAGAGCCCACAGCACTTTAGTTACCCTCCTGTCCACAGGCCCTTTGTGTGAAGAGCAGAAAGCTGCTCTGGGAGGTTCACACAGAAGTTTAAATCCTGATGTAAATTAAATATAAAATTTTATTTTCACTTGTAGATCAAATAGAGTTTTAATATGAAATAGAGAACAGAGCGGAAAATATGACACCATTCTGCTGGGCACTGATTGCCTGCAAGGAAAAAGACATCAAAGTAGGGGAAAAGATAACTAGTTATCTCCCACCTTCATCTGCAAAAGCAGAGATGCCCAAGCGGCAGGATAAAGGCAGACCTTGTTCTCCTTTTTGGAATAAGACTCACTATGCATGAGAAATCCCTTCCCTGCTTTAAAGGGACCGCAGTGCCTCACAAAGAGCTGCCCACGGTCTCTGCCGTTGCCACTTGTCACTCATTAGACCAACCGCAGTGGGCTGGGGGGTCTGAGGGAGCACAGGAGGGATGCTGGAACTCCTTTCACGTGTTTTTTTGGAGAAAAAGTTTGTACCCGTGAGGAATGGGGAGCTCACCGCACGCGGAGCTGCCTTACCTTGGTCGCAGTTCTCCCCGTGGTAGCCCTGGGGACACTCTTTGCGGCACTCTCCGGTGACATGGTCACAGGACGCTTCTGGAGAGCAGCTGCATTTCTTCTTGCAGCCGTCCCCGTAATAGCCGGGGTCACAGCCTGGGAACAACGGCAATGACAAAGAGAGAACATCTGGCGTCACTTGATGGACTGGGCAGAGCAGGCAGCCCCAGCTCACCGCGGCGGCACCGACCAGCCCCTCCCGAGCC
>NW_010132457.1:2427-2809 GCF_000699245.1 Pterocles gutturalis
CGATAGCTGGACACAGCAGGACGAGCTCCATCGTCCCTGATTACTGGCACTGTCACCCGGCCGTGCTAATTTAATGGGACCGAGTCTGAGAGCAAATTTTGCTCCCTGTCTAAATAACAAGAGGTGAGACAGGCTTGGGAAGGTGGAAAGCGAGCCGAGCTTTTCCCCAAGAAAACCAGTTAGGGGACAAGAGGCTGCGGGGGGAAAAGGGGGATGCTCCGTGAATCCCTGGCAACTCACTGGTCTCGCAGCGCTTGCCGCGGTAGCCGGGCTTGCAGCGGCAGGAGCCGTCCCTCTTGTCGCAGTCCTGCGTGTTCTGCTGCACGCAGCCGCACTCCTCCGAGCAGCCGGGGCCGAACGCCCACTTGGGGCAAACTGGGCA
>NW_010132457.1:2829-4713 GCF_000699245.1 Pterocles gutturalis
GACCCACGGGGCCGAACGACACAGGGTTAGGGACAGGCACTTTGCCACCCAGCGCTGGCCCTTCCCAGGGCTGGTATGGAAAGGCTGGAATCCCAGAATAATACATATAGAGCTCGTAAAAAAGGCGAGGAGAAGCATACCTAAATGGCAGTACCGTCCGTACAAGCCAGGATCGCACAGGCAGGCTCCGTAAATCCGATGGCAACGACCCCGGTTGGCACAGTTGCACTTTTTCCTGCATTGTTTCCCATAAAATCCTTTAGGGCACCCTAGTAATAAGAGAGAGATTTTCCAGGCAGATGAAAGCCAATTTCAGCCTGTTGTTTTATTTCCAGCCGGCCACAGGAAAAACACACCAAACCCAGAGCTGTACAGCACCAGAATGAACCTGGGTGAAGGACGCAGCGGGTGCTGGAAAGGCGGCTGGATTGTTTTCTGACCAGGAATGCGCTCGTGTGACCAGATTCCCCGCATCAGCTCAAAATCCGATAGCTTCAGCAGCAGCCCTCCTGCCTCCCAAGGGCACCCATCACCTCTCCTGACCCAACGCTGGCTGTGCGGGAAACCCGCCCCGCAGGGCTCCGAGAAGTCCATTTTTTCATACAGGAGCTCGTAATCCATGAGGCCCTTCCTATTGATAAGTAACAGCGGTATTTGTACTATTAAGGGAATAAAATGATTGTTGTCTGTTCTGCTCAAGCTCTCGCTATTAGAAGCACATGGCAGACGGGCTGCGTCAGCAGAAAGCTGCGCCCAGCATCTCTCCGGCCAGCACGTGCCTTCTCCCGACTGATCACGGAGAGCAGACAGTGTAAGCGGAGGAAATGCCACCCTGGGACAACAGATCAGTTCTTTGTCGTTTATTGTAATCTCACCTTCCTGTTTCTTCTCTGTACCCCTCCATCACCTCCTTCCTGCAGAAAGAAGAGGTCGGGGTATCTCTTGCATTCATTTACATTCTGCTTCGGTCTCCTCCCTCGGTAATCGCTCCCATATGCTCTAACCATGCCTCTGAAGTCACTTGGTCTCGATCTCTGTCTCACTCTTTCTGTGTTTTTAGATTCTGTCCCCCCAGCTTTGAACTCTTTGGGAGAACAAACACCCACCAGCCGCTGACACCTGCTGTTGCAGTCCTTTGGGTACCTACTGCTGTCACAGCTTTTCAATGCTTTGTTTTTTCTTCAGTGGAAAATAATTCTGCGGTTCTGTGCCTTTACCACTGAACATCCATTTTTGATGTTCTTTTCTGTGTCTGCCGCCGAATGGCCAGTGCAACAGAGACAGCTGCCCACGGTCACTGCTGAGTAGCAAATTGCAAAGGTTTTCCGGTGCAGACAAGGCACACCACCTGGAGCACTGTTTTGTGGGTGAGGAATCCCCTTTACTGTCTTTTCCTTATTGAAAAGATTTTTTTCCATGCCAGACTCCCGAGCCCAAGGGAGCAGGGATGTGTCAGAGCTGCTCACGCTGGGACGGTTCAGTGGAAGCACCGAGAGATGCTTTCCGTGACCGGCTGCAAAGGGAGCAGCGTGAGGCAGCCTGTGGAAAACACGTTCAGGCTTCGGAGAAGCACAAGAGGAACATCAGAACGACGTGCATCGGAGGTGGCTGTAAGCGCCATTCACCAAATCACGGCAAATGTGAAGGAAACAGGAAGGAGCCACCTCTGCAGGCTGGGACCCCACTCGCCACTCGCTATTGCCATTTCCTTACGGCAAAGGGTTTTAGGGAGAAAACGGCAAGGGAGCCCTCAGCGTTCTGTGCTTGCCAGAGGTGAGACACCCCACCCCCCGCCAGGTCCCCGTGCCACGGCAATAGGACGAGCATCGCCCTCGCTGCGGAGTGAAGCAGGTGATGGAGAGCCACGGGCTTACCGTCCTGGCA
>NW_010132458.1:0-239 GCF_000699245.1 Pterocles gutturalis
CATCAAGCAACAAAAGGGCAAAAGAGGCCAAGGCGTGGGGAGGGGCACGGGGGAGGTCAAGTCCATCGTTAGCACCATGGTGGGGGGCAGTTTGGGGAGGGAGCCGGGGTCAGACCCACTCCTGCAAGGAGCGCTTGCAGTACAAGAGCATTCGGGGCGCGCCCTTCCTCTGCATCTGGACGATGACGTAGATGAGGCCAAGGATGCAGAGCAGCAGCACCAGCAGCACCAGCACCATG
>NW_010132458.1:281-2840 GCF_000699245.1 Pterocles gutturalis
ACGTCTCCACCCGGCTGGCGGCCGCCCTCACCGTAATCCTCCTCATCTTCCTCTTCCTCCTCCTCTTCCTCATCCTCACCTTCATCCTGCCCATCCCCATTGGGGTTGAAAGGGGGTCGGTTCCCATCGGGCCAGCGGGGATGGGGGTCTGGGACCAGCTCCGTGTGACAGCCCATGAAGTCCCGAAGGATGGATTTGGGATAACCCGGCTCCGTCTTGAGCCGCTCATTGTCGAATTTCCAGTACTTTGTGCCTCGGTAGAAGTAGGTGGAGGCTGGAGGGGGAGAAGATGGAGACAAGTGGTAAGTGGGCAGGCGCAGGGCACCCCAAACCTGGGCACCCCTGCAGCTGCAGGGACCAGTGAAACCCTTCAGAAAGGGCTTCACTGCAGATGCCAGGCACGCTCTCGACCTCCACCCGTGTGGCCAGGCCACCAGAGGGGTGACCCCATCCTGCCCACCTCTCTTCTCCTCTTTTACTTACAGGCATCCGGGCTGAGGAAGGCACCCTTGGGCGAGGAAGGGATACCCACCCAGACGGAGATGGGCTTTGGGTACCCAGGGTCCACCGAGCGGGTGTCCTCGTTAAAGCGCCAGTATCTGGGGAGGGAGGCGGTGAGCAGGTGAGGAGCACGGGGGGGGTGGTCTCCATACCCACAGCCCTGCCAGGAGGCAGCAGAGACAGGAGAAGGAGCCCCGAAGCACTCACCTGTCCCCACGGAAGAAGAAGGTGTGCCCTGTGGGTTCCCACCAGACAGCCGTGTCGATGCTATCGTAGGGGATGCCCTGTCCGTAGGTGACGAGGGGCTGCGGGTACCCTGGCTCCAGGTTGGCTTCTCGGAAAAGCCAGTACCGGTCACCTGGAGGGGGACGGGATGGGGAAGGGGGGTGAGACGGCCATGTCCACCT
Source organism: Pterocles gutturalis (assembly GCF_000699245.1). Lineage (NCBI taxonomy): Eukaryota > Metazoa > Chordata > Aves > Pterocliformes > Pteroclidae > Pterocles > Pterocles gutturalis. Next base: position 1,190 of record NW_010132458.1, read on the forward strand.
GCTGCGGCACGTGCACGTGTGGACAGGGGTACAACACCCACAGCCACCCCATCCCTTTGGGATCAGGCAGCAGGGAGGAGGATCAGGATGGGATGAAGCCAACCAGCTCTCAGCAGCTTGGGCTGGGGGGCAGCAGGGTCCCCCTCCGCCTTGGCCCTCCCACCCAGCTTCCCTGCTCACCTTTAAAGAAGACGAACCTCCCATCGTGCCTCTCGTAGGCAGCATCGATGTCCCCAGGGAGGCCCCGCCAGAAATGCCCAATGGGCATGGGGTAGTTGTCCAGCACCCGGTTGTGCCGGACCCTCCAGAACCACCGGCCCTGATGGGAAATGGGGTGTTGGCAGAGGATGGGGGGACACAGGGGACACCCCTCCCATCTCGCCAGGGGGTCCTCCCTCCCAGGGACCAACCACATCCCCAGCGAAGCGGCAGGAGGGGGGTCCCAGCAGGTACCTTGAACACAAACATCTCCCCACGCAGCACCGCCACCGTGTCGAAGTTCCCGTCGCAGATGTCGGGACCATACTGGTCAGGTTGGTCTGGGCTGCCAGGTTTGGGGGGTCGCTCCGGTTTCCCCGGGGGTGGTGGTTTAGGGGGTTTCTGGTCTGGCCTGCCAGGTCTCCGGGGTGTCACGGTGGGCAAAGGCTTGGTGGGCTGAGGGTGCCTGTCGGCAGTACCTGGATTGGGCAGGTGAGAGAAGGGATGGGGTGATGCGGACCAGCAGCACCTGTGCCTCAGTTTCCCCATGCATGTGCCCAACATCTTATCTCTGGGCTGCTCTCCCCTCCCAGCTCCTCACCGTAGAGCTGCTGGATGCCCTTGAGGTCATCCTCGGGCAGCTGGAAGTTCTCCGTGTCCATCCACTGGTAGAAAGGGGCCATAATAGCGCTGGGGTTGCTGGAGTGCTCCAAGCCCAGCGAGTGCCCCAGCTCGTGCACAGCCACCAAGAAAAGGTTGTTCCCTGCAGGGAAAAGCACCATCAGCAAGACAGGGTGAAGGACACAACGTCCTTGGCCCCAACACCCTGCAATGAGGGTGCTCCAGCGGGAACATCCCCCTGCCCTCAAACCCCGGAGGAGCCCCAGGATCCTCCGCTTGCCTTCACCCCCTCCTTGGCCCTCAACTCACCAGACACATCCGCGTTCTCCAGCGTCCAGGGCTCATCCGAATCGAAATGCGTGTCCCCCCCCATGCCAGGACCAGGAAAATAGGCATGAGCCAAAAACCCCCCAATGCCATCGAAGGGGGAGCTGTCTCCGTGGAAGCCGGAGGCGAAGAGCACCATGATGTCAGCTTCCTTCTTCCGTTTCTGCTGGATGTCCTCATAGGGCACTTCCCGGAAAACCAGCGGCGTGGCTTGCTCCCACACCCGGAAAGCTCGGCGGACAGCCTCGTACGAGTGGTACCGACCCAGCTTCTCTGTGTAGTTTTGGATGCTGGGGGTACAGAGCTCACTGGGGACGGCCCGGGACAGCGCTCGCTCCCCGACAGGGGTCCATGGTTCTCCATGGGCTGGGGGTAGGGGGAAGCCCTGGAGATGTTGGGTACCTGAAGGTAAGGTGGCTCTGGCTCCAGCGCCGCCCGGTCAGCGCGTACCGCTTCCGCCGCATGTTGGACTTTGTCCGTGCCCCAAACTGGTCCGGGACCCCGC
>NW_010132458.1:2872-3172 GCF_000699245.1 Pterocles gutturalis
CGTGCGCCCCCGGGGGGTGACGGTAGCCGCAGCCGGCAAGGGAGGGAGGTGCTCCCCAAAAGTGGAGACGCAGCTCCCATGGGAGACAGCACCCCCATTTCCAGGTGCAGGAAGAGCTCTGGGGCTGGCAGGCAAAGCCCAAAGAACTGGGGAGCGGAGACGCCTTCTGCTAGAGCGAGAGGAACAGGGAAAAACTCACGCCTTGGTCTCCTCGTCCAGAACGCCGGTGACAGTGATGCCGTAAAACTTCTGCATCTCGGCGAGGGCGGAGGAGAAGGTCTGCGCTGAGCGCATGGTGGA
>NW_010132459.1:0-324 GCF_000699245.1 Pterocles gutturalis
TATCCCAGCTGGACCCAGGACAAGTACATTTTCTAACTGAATGTCTTTCCAGTGTTCTAGATGTGTTATCATGCTTCAGCTATGCCACATCCATCTGCTGATGACTGCACACTCCAATCCATTCTCTGATTCAGCTGTCTGCTGTCTATAAAGCTAAATCAACATCACTTCAGACAGCTTTACACCCCAAGCTTTATTGGCAGTATTTTGTCCTGGGTTAAGCTGAGACAGAGTTAACTTTCCTCATCATAGCTAGCAAGAGGCTGTGTTTTGGATTTGTGCTCAGAAGAAAGCTGATAAAAAGTGATGTTTATTCGGCTGGTC
>NW_010132460.1:0-240 GCF_000699245.1 Pterocles gutturalis
CCCACCGCCAGAGCCGCGTGGGCGAGGAGGGGGACTGGGGACCCCTTAGCTCACATCGGGAAGCAGCGTGGACCGAAACCCCCGTGGGCAAGGGTGGTGGAGACCCCCGGGCTCCTCGTTGTCAAAGGCTATTCGAGGAGATTGATGGAGCAGGGTGGATACTCTGGAGGGGTGAATCACCCCACCCCGACATATCGTCATCGAGATTTCATTCTGCAGATCTGGCTTTGGGTTTTATCT
>NW_010132460.1:276-1160 GCF_000699245.1 Pterocles gutturalis
GAAATTAATATCCTTTTTATTCATCTATCCATGTATTAATGTCATCATGATATCAAAATAGAATAAAGAACAGCTCTCCAAATCGGGCTCTCTACTGCAGTCAAAATTAGATACACATATAAGATTTGTGAGATTTGGTGGAAGTGGAAAAAAAAGTATTTGAATTTTACCGGCATGTCTTTTTGGAGCAAGAAAAAAGAGGGTTTTCTAACCGGAATTTGCAGAGCGCTGAGCACCTGAGGTTTGTGCAGGGGAGTTCTTGTCCTACAACCGGGAGCTGAGGAGGAAAAAACTTTCATTGCCCACCCGTCCACCTCCCTGCTGCCTCTAGCTCGGAGTTCAGTCTCTAACGGCTTTTTTTCTTAAGCAGATTTTGCTTATTCTCCCCTCCAGGAAGCTGGCTTTTCCCTTTCCGACCTAGAGGTAAACCCTAGCAAACCCAAAGTCCATCTGCAAAGGGAGAAGGCGGGGACCGAAGGGCAGGGTCTCTACAAGACCATCATCTCCTTACACAAGTGATGCGCGCATCGCAGGTGGAAGGTGTCACAGCCGTGGACGTGGTGGTAAAGGGTCTTCTCTATCAGGTCCTGGGGCTCGTAACCTGTTAGCTCAGCTACCCTGCAAGAGACACAAGCAGCAAATCTCAGTGGGTGAGAGGACAGGAGAAGAGGCCTGGAGGAGGAGAAGGGGGGGGGCTAGGGGAATAGATTTGGAAATAGCCCCGGCTCTACCTGGAATCTAAGAATATGAGCTTCATGTCTAGGCTGGCCCGAAACATGAACATATTGCTGTGGAGCTTGATCTCCGTCACGGCGCTGGGCGGCAGCGAGTGGCCCACGGCGACCAATCCAACGTTTTGGTAGCAGCCGTCGAAGGGGGACATG
>NW_010132461.1:0-6288 GCF_000699245.1 Pterocles gutturalis
GGACTGGGAGGGGGCTGTAGTCACCGTTGCCCCTGCAACTCCCGCGCCAAGTCAGCCTCTCACGGGAGAGCTGGCAGCAGGATTCGGGTTACACTGCTGTCTCCGGGGTTTCCTGTCGAAGGAAACTCCTGAAAAACCCCCCTGTGCCTTGTGATCAGTCGGTCTGTCAGAGCTGGGTCGGCTCCGAAGCAGCGAATCTCGACAACTGAGTAGGGATTAGAAGAGGCAAAAAGAAAAAGTGGTAGGGTGTTTTTTCTTTTTTCTCATACGGGGCTGCAGGGTTTTGGAGAGGGTTCTTTTTTAAATTTTTGTTTTATTGAAGAACAGAACGCTGTGATGTTCTCAAGTTCTCCAAAAGTCAGTTCCAAAATACATTTTTTTTTATTCATTCAAAAGTTTCCCTTCAAGAAGCTCAAATTTTGACATTTTACTCAGATTGACTAAAATTTTATTTTGGACTATTGTGGAGAATGAAAAAGTTATCTGTGATACCCTTTTGTCTGGTGTTCTAAGGAAATAAGGATCACATTACCACGCTCGGTGTGCTTCTCTGCTTGCTTGTCCTCCTCCTCTCTTCCCACACCAGATTTTGATCAAATCTGTCAGAAAGTGCTGCAGTTCTTACAATCTCAGGAAATCAGTCTGGTGAGTATACTTGGAAATTAATTACACCATTAAGGGAAGAAAACCAAATACACGTCTTACTACACATGGGAGAATCTGCACCAGAGTTTCTGGTATGGTCAAACCACTTACAGAACAACTTGTTACTAGTGTTGGGGATCTCAGGCTGTCTGCATGATGGTCCTTTGGCCAAATGCATAGGGTTAAACCAAAAGCTTTAAAGAAACAACAAGAAACAGCAGACTAGAGACAATGATAAGGCTCTGAAGAAGCAATAGGGAAGCCAAACATGGAGAAATTGCCTTCAGCTGGGAATGGTCTAAAAGGATGTTGTCTTCCCACAATTCATCACAGTGAAAAAGAAGAAGGGGAAAAAAAAAAAAAGAAAAAAGGATCTTCCCAGACTGTTGTACTTCTTGGATCTAGAAATCTACAGAGGCTGAATGATCTGTGAGTATTATGAAGTTTCAAGTACAGAAAGGCAGGCCCTGGAAGAGAAGCAAAAGCCTCCCTACCACACAGCACATTGCCCCCCAGCCAGTGGTGCAGATCGAGGTCAAAAACAAACAAGTGTGTTTTCAAGGAAATATTCAGAGAGAGGGAATATGGACCTGTTTCATCCTTCACTATAACATATTATGAATGTGAGCAGAAGAATCAGTAATGTTTTGAAAAAACTATTCACAAGTTGTTAGTAAATCACTAATATTGTCCTCCATAGAAGTGGCCTTAAACTTCTAAATGCACCTGGGCTTTTCTGTGAACTGGACAGAGAGGGTATGGCAATACTGGGATCCCACTAGGAGTGGTTGCACTATGTGGTCATACAGCCCAAGGCAGAGGAAGAGTAAAGATAACACTTGCGAAGGGTTGAAATGAGGGATTAAAAAAAGGCATAGGTTGCATCACGAACCTGAGGGAAACACAGTGTTAGTCAAAAGCCATTTTAGAAAAAAAATAAATTGAAAAACCAGTTCTTAAAATCATTGATAGAGGGGAAAAGTCTTTTTTGGAGCAGCCTTTTGTCCCACTCCACCATTTTCTCTTCAAAACAAAACTCTCCACTGTAAGTGGTTCTTATACAGGTTTGCTGCCTGGGTTTACTAACCAGTGTGACACATTTTAGGAGCAGTAAAGAAGCAAGTGTCAGTATGATTGCCTACGCAAGGCAACATAAACAACTAGGGTGTACTGAGTGCTCTGTAGCAACAACCCTGTGACACTATTCCCCCAGAGTAAGCAGAAGCAGGATAAACTAGTCGGCAATTACCAGGTGGGTTAATTCACTCCTTTAAACATAAACATAGATCTAAAATGAGATTATATTACATCAGAAACAAGGCAAAGTTTGAAGATATTTGTTGAAATTTGGCTTAATGACTCTTTTGTCATTGTAATTCACACCTTTCACCTTGCTAATATCTAGCAATTGCAAATTGGCACCCTACCAGAAGAAGAAAGTAGTATCTTTCACCTGTCTTTTCTGTTTGCTTTATCTGTTCTTTCCTATTTTTTTCCCTATGTATTTTCCAGACACAGTGGATTTTCTTTTAAAAGGTGCTAATCCATTTCCAATTTGTAACCACTGTACAGGGAGCTCCCTGGGCTGCCTGTACAGGGGTTACAAATTGGAAATGGATTAGCAGTTCTTTTTGCTGAGTTTATAACTTAAAAATATGTATGCAACTTGGTGAATTTGACACTTACTGTTTGACAGTGGATTACACAAAGTCCTGTGTTTCCTTATTATGTCATATATCCACCCATGGCACATGTCCTGTAAGTGTTTTGTTGAAGAGGACAAAGAAATTAATGGGGACTGTTTCTGGAGGTACCAGATATTATCAGAGCTTTTCTAAAACCAGCACCCTGACCCTGTCTTTGCAGAGACTGAAAAGGGGAGCCCCAGCTGGGAGCTGGTCAGCCTGCATATGGAGGGCTATACAAGTGGTCTCCAGCCGTGACCTTTTCCACCATGGGATGGGTAGAGCACACAGCTGGCAGCAGGTCTGCAAGTGGCATGGGGGCGAAACCCTGGAGATATAAGGAAGCCAGCACAGGTTGTTTTGATGGTGGCATTGCTGAGCTGGGCTGGGACCCAGCTGCCTGCCTAGCCTGGTCCCCTCCCACGGTGGAGAGCCCACAGCCTTGGAGACACTGTTATCATCCATCACCACCAATTACTCACAGAAATTCTCCTCCCTTTAGTTCTCCAGTAGACGTCTTGTGGCTCAGACTCAGGAAAATCACCACACCCCTCTTGGACATGGTAGACACATCTTCCAGTGGCACAAAAATTGAGGAAGGAATTTGCCATGTCTTTATAAAGTAAAATTTTCCATGTATGCACAGTCACTTGAACTGACAGGCTAGGAACTGCTCTGTTTCACTTAACACATGCAGTTAACACTGCCACTGTGCCCAGGGGGCCGTGGTAACATCCACTACACCTATATATCTCTATAGCCCATAGTATGTTATTTGTTAAGTATTTCTTCCCAGCAGAATCATCAGTGCCAATCAGACCAGAGAGGAGAGGAGTCCCTTTTGCCTGGAAGCCATTCCTCTCAAGATTCCAGTTTCATGAATCAGATTTCTGTTTAACTCATTTTATCTGACACAAAACACAGCAGATAAATTCTGTGCAGAGAAGTAACAGTGGAAAACAATGCAAGCATCTTTCTGAAAGGAAGAAGCTAATATATCAAGTCCAATTTGATAGCTGTCTTTCCTTCAAGCTCACAGAACTTGCCAAGAAGATGCACTCTGCTGCCACTTTTTAGCTTTCTTTCTCTTCCTTATCACTCTTTCAGGGTCAACGCCCATGTTTTGTAAACACCTGCACCCCAGTGTAGGAAAGGACTATGCCTACAGGGGCAGTGGGGAGAATTTACAAGAGTTTTGTTATGGTGCTGACATGTTCTCAATGGATATAGGGACATACTTGATTCAAACAATGCCTTGCAGATCCATTTTCCTCCCTTGGTTAAGCAAGATTTAATCTAGTAAAATGCATGGGGGCCACCTTTAAAAAATATGGTATGAAAATACCAAATTGTGTAACTGAGATTAAAATATAGCCCTGCCTGTTCACTGACAGAATGTCGTGCATGCTGTTTGCTTACTCATCTAGTCTGCTGCATCTTTCCAGGTTTTCAGTATTAGATTATCTGAACATATAAAATCAAGCTGATGGAATGAGTCACCTGATAGATTATTGCCTAGTGAAAAAAACACAGGCTTGTCATTATATTTGCCCACAAAGCACCACGCACACCCATGGGGCTGTAAAGATAATAAGCATGAACTTGATTACTGCTAATATGCTCTGCTTCGAGTCTCACATACACAGTGTATTTCTTTTGTATAATAACTTCTTGTTCATTTCCTAGAATTGACAAAATACTTCAGAGAAATTAATCTGATGAATACAGCTTCATTGGCCTCATTAAAAATTCAAGCAATAATACGAGAATAGCAATAAGAGTCATTGTTCAAAAAACCGTGGCAGACCTGGGTGCTGTCAGTTCCAGCTTAATGGAATCATATACACTTAAGAAAATGGCATGCTCCGGTGTTAATAAGAGTGCACTTCAGATTGCTAAAATGCTTTTTTGTTTCGGATACTACACCTACTTCTTGCTTTTTGTGGAGCTGAAAAATAAGACTTCACTTTAGTATATATATATTTCCAACAAGAGCTGGGAGAGAGGTTGCTGTCTGGAAGTTGCTACTGCTGTTAAGCCTTTACACAGCAGGGAAAAACAAACGGCAGCATATCCAATGACAGCAATATTCAATTAACAGTCCATCTGGAACCTGCAAACCGTTGTCCACTCTACCCTGCCACCAGGAGCCTTTTCTTTTTTTTTTTTTTTTTTTTACAACATCCCAAAGCCATACCACTTTGACACCTTTCTTTTTTTTTTTTTTTTTTCCCAACCTGCCTATGGCATACCAACTTGACAGCTCTCCACAAGTTTTCACTGGGGTCAGGTCTGGCCAAGGGAACAGATTTGATGGCCTCACTTTGCTCCCAAGGAATGCTTTGACCTGTGGGTTAGGTGAGCTTGAGCTGTCACAGGTCATTCAAGAAAATGCTTAGGGAGAAACCTGCTCATCTTTCTTCCACCTTGGCCAGGGCACTTTAGCTACAAATACGGAAAGCTGACCGATAAATACCAGCAGGGTTTCTAACCGAGAGTCAGAGCGAATCGCACCGGCAAGGTGGTCAGAATAAAGCTGTGGGACTCCAACCTGGCCCTTGTCCTTCCAAAATGATGGAAAGTGTTATCTGAGGTTTGACAGGTAACAAAGACGGTGTTTCCACACAGCTTCGGGCCCAGGGCTTGCAGCAGGGCCGGATGCCTCCAGCGGAGCCTGCAGGTGGCAGGAAGGCCGGGCATGCTTCCCCACCGGCCGGCCTTTGGAGGAGAAAGGCCACCCAATCCTTCTGGCCTCACTGGGGGAAGGGGAGATGTCCAGGCCACCAGCCCTCATCCCAGGTCTTCTCCTCCAAGGCCAAGAGTGCGGCCCTCTCTGATCAAAGCTGGTATTGTGAAGGAAGAAAAAGCTAACAAGGAAGCAAGGGAAAAAAACAGCCAACAAACTATGGTACTGAGGTGCGGAAGGAAGGGAAGACAACTTGCCTGAGCCTTCCCACAGCATATAAACAAATGCCACAGGCAAAATCCCAAATGGCAGAGCAGAACCACAGTTTCCATATGTTTTTCAGTCATAGAAGCTGTGACTACTAACTATTAAAACAGATTTAATGGCTGATAGCTTCCTGTCATCTCAGCTGGTTACAAAACAACATGGACACAGGCGCTGCCAGCCCGTCCTGTGTCATGACCATGGCAGATGTCACCCTGCGTGCCTGGGGAACACCACCGCTTTGGAGTAGTAATGGTCCCTTACTGTTCCTGAGGGCCATCCCCATGGATAGCACAACACTTACTAGAGAAACACATTTTTTTTTTGCCCTGGGTAATTTCTCTTTAATGCAACATAACAAAATTGCTCAGTATTGCTTCCTCAGAGTATGAACTACTGCGTCTAGGAAGGTTGGGTAGCTCCTTCCTGCAGGATTAGGACTGGAGGAAAGGACCTGCACTCCTTTATTTAATAAATAAAATAAAATTGAATGACAATGAAAAATATTCTTAATTGTTGCTTTTTTCTTAATAAAAAAGCAAAATCCAAATAGGACTAGTCTCCGAAATAATTCTGATAAACTTTGAAAGTTCCATTCAGTGTTGAAGGAAAAGAGTTAACATTTCTGAAGCTAGAGAGATTTCTGTATTTATTAACAGGAGAAGTTCAAAAGATTAATCATACACATTCTTTGATATTTAATCTTGCAAAAGCGTAATCCTGATAAGAAAAACATTTTGGCAAGCACACCCTCGCTGCTGAATACATGAGGGTTACTCTGGAAGAGGGAACAAGAGCTAGCTTGTTGAAATAGCACTGCAAATGCAGAAGAAAAGCAGGTTTTACTGAGCACTGGTTCTAGATGCTTCTGTAGGTGTTTGTCTTACAGATGCGAATGAAGTGGGAGCTGCAGTCCTGAGTTCTTGGACTACCTCTGACATAGCACCAGCAGGACGAATGCAGGCAGAAAAGCCATCTTGTCCTTGCCATTTATTTTTTCTCTCATTC
>NW_010132461.1:6319-13113 GCF_000699245.1 Pterocles gutturalis
TGGCAGAGGACTGCAAGGCCATTTGTCTCTGAGACCAAGGGGCAGCTCAGCAAAAAGCCATACTGATGGAAGAGAAATCCAACATGCAAGCCAGCAAGGTGAGTTAGTATTTCCACCCGTGTCTTTTCAAGGGATTAGCTGTTAATAAAGATTTAAATAAGCTAATAAGCTCTGCTTTGCCTGCACAGCTGCACTGTTAATAATAGCCATGGATCTTGTAGATCTGTTGTATTTCCTCCATGGCAAGTCTGCAGCAGTGAATATAGCTCTGGGCTGTTTCTATATTACTGAAATTCTCATCATTGTTATTTTCTGACCCTTTTCCTCCATTATCATTAAAAAGAAAAATGAAAAAGTGTTTCTTCTACTCAGACTGTGCTGTCATTCTCCATGCCCGCTGTATATTATCTGCTTCCTTGTTATCAAGTCCATGACAGTAAAAGTACTGAATGAAGCACAGATAAAAACCCTGGAGCTAACTTAGAATATCTGATATTGCATATTGTCTAACTATCCAGCTTCCTTTTGCAATCAGATTTTGATTTGATACCATGGCTGGAAAACTTGAAATTATTTGTGATCCTGACCTTACTTCTCTCTCTTGTTTACATACTTTTGGCAGCTCTAGAAGCTCTGAGCTTTATTTCCTTTGTTTTGAGTACACAAGTATTCTTATTAATGTTTTAGGTTGCATGAATATCTGAGATTTCTAGAAAAGATGAAACAGGGTTTCAGGACAACCCACAAACTTCTAGTGCTATATTAAACCATTTTCAGTAACAACCCATAAAACATGCATCAGTATGGAAATTTTTTGTTAATAACTTTTTTTTTTTATGTATAGGAGGTACCTCAAACCTCAGGACAACTTCATTTATGGCCTAATAAAGGCTCCTGGTGCTATTAAGCTCTACTCCAAACTCCACCCCTGTGTCTTTTCAGTGTGGGAAGGGGGGCAGAGGAGGTGGGCACCCATTACCTTCCTGGCAACACCAGAAAAGCTTCAGGGACTTTATTCACAGGTGGCTTGGAAACAGGCCAGCTACAGTAGGGGGAAGCCAAGGGAAATGCATAAGGCAGTCTTGGTCTTTTGAGCTGTTGTATTCTGATAATATGACACCAAACAAAAAAAAAAAGATACAACATCAGATTTGACCTTCTCTGGTTCTGGACAAAACAAGCATATTATCAAGGAGGTTTTTGGCTTTCATATCTCTTCCATCTAATATGTGCCTCCCTAGTAAAGGTTTTACAGATCCCAGGGGTTTCTGTGGAGCAGGAACAAATGTTACAACAAACAAATCCAAAGGAGAAGGTTTGGGTTTTGGTGTGTTAGGGTTTTTTTTGTTGTTGTTGGGTTTTTTTAATCCCCTCTTTATTCTTTTGTCCAGAAATGACAAAATTGGTTCCCACCTTGGAACATGATTGCTTATGACAATTAATCAGTTGACTTCACTGCTGCTGTGCCATCCAAAATGACTTTGTAATCTGGAAAAAAATAAATGTGCTGAGGAGAAAGGGAGCAATGGCCATTTCCCAGGCTTTTTTGACCTTCTTAGCAAGAATTGGAACTTGCCTAGTGGTTTAGATGCTAATCTGTCTACCCAGTGTGTGGGCGCGCTCTGAGTCACAGCCAACATGTGCACTCACTTCTAAAACAGGGCTTCCTAAATATTTTTGTAAGGGTAACTTTGTTTAACTTTCATTTGGCAGGGTCCCACATTGGGAATGGTCAAGAGCTCAGAAAGGACCATATGTTGTGTATGGACAACTTTGAAAGTTTTCAAAACTTTTTCTCTCAAACTGAAGAAGAAAAGGCTGAGCCCTCCCTCCCACACGAATTAAGATACTGCTTTGTTCTCACCCACTTGCCAGTAAACCACATCTGTCAGGCTTCAAGTGTGCAACAACAATTGTCTGTCCACAGTGAAGATAAATGTCTCATTTTTTTTCTTTTTGACGTTTGCTGTATTTATTTTTTTATTCCATGCCTAGTTACTAAAACTCAAGGGGCATTCTGCTGAGGATGTTCCAGCCAACGGTAACTGTGCAAGTACTGAGCAAACAGGATACACTGGCCATATACAAGCAGCAGGCACTGCAGAGATTTCTGCAAAGAGAAGTCTTTTTTTTTTTTTTTTTATTGTTCTGCTTATTACATAACTGGGAACACGGATAATGAACATGCTTCAGTCAAAGCATCACAGGTGTTACAAATTGCTTTCTCTCTTGGAGGCCCTGTTATTAACCCAGTTACGGCTGGTAATAATACCTGCTGCTCTGCAAATAAGCCTGAAAAATGTACTGGGGCCAGATTCAATAAAGGGCTTAGGTGACTCAGCATAAGTTGATGTAATACCCCGTATTTAAGATCTCAGGCCTTTGAGCAGAGTCTGAATCCTGAGCAATAGATCTATAAAATGCACAAAGAGTGTTAGGTGCCTGCAATAACAACCCCAAGCAGATTAGTATGCACCTGCTTAGACTCAGCCAATAAAGCTGACTGGGTGGGGAAAGGAACTCTAAAACCCACCTAGCAGACCTGCAGGGAGATTCTTGCATTTGGTCAGGATCCACAAACCAGATCATTTAAAAAAATATAGCTTTCTGGGCACTTTTATTTTTATCCCCTCCCCACCTCCCCTGTTTTTTTCTTTTTCCTTTTTTTTTTTTTTGTTTTCTCTTCCCTTCAGAGAACTGAGCAGGCCTTACGCTCTTTATTGTTCCTCCTTTGCCACAATTGCCACACATTCATAGAACACCCCACTGCTAAAGCTGTTAGCTGGGAAGTGGATGTCCTAAGTTTGGTTCCCCGGTCTGGCTGCACAGTGTGTGTAGGAGGGGGGCTTCAACCCCCCCAATTCCCCAGAGATTATGCAATTAGCAGCTCTAAAGTAGGTCAGTGTGAGTGGGCTGGAGGACTATCCTCCTCATCCTCCAGCTGCAACTGTGCAGAAAACAATTCAAGATTCATTAGTCCATAAAGAGAAAGAGCATATTAAGCAACCAAGTCATGTTTCCTCATGCTCAGGACACTCACCTGGCATGAGGGCAACCAGGTTTCTGGCCCTTGTCTACACTTGATTTTCTGTGTTTTAACCACTGGTGATTGTATGTGAACTACAAGAAAAAAAAGTCCCAGCAGGGCAACTAAAACTCAGGTTTGTCCAGCTCTGGTTGGAGTGAGTGCCATAATCACCTCCAGGCTGGTGATACAGCTGGAGCAGGGCTGCCCGTTGCCAGTGCAGCCTCTCTCCTGCTGGCCAGGCTTTCTCTCAAGAGACTAAATAGATTTGAACCCAAATATATTTGGGTCCAAATGTATTTGAATATTACCTATTCAAATACGGAATGAAAATTTCCAAGTCCTCTAAGTAAATCAGCTGACTACTACACAGTGCTCGGGTAGAGGAGACAAATTTCACATTTCAGCAGCAAACAACAACCACCACTGCATGTGATAAGGTGAGAAATAGGTCCCTGAAAGCCAAGCGTGCTCTCAGGACACTTGTGGGACTGACTGTCTGTATAGTAGGCTTAGTTAGGGATATGTACAAAGCAAGCCTGCAGTTGCTCACTCAACTCCACCAAGACTGGGACAACTTGGGACATGCACAGAAGTATAGCTCCAAGCTCCTGGTAAACTTAAGAGCAAGTAAGTCCTTGAACTTAATCACCACCAGCTTTGTTGGGATTTTAAATTTCTCAGTTGGGTCAAGACCTAGATCAGAAAATCTTGTGTGGATTTGACACCTAGCTCCTTTTTATATGAGCAGCAAGGGTTAGAACCCCCTGGAGACTGCAGTGCTCCAAGCTAGACCATTCCTCTGGAAGGAAACACCATGAAAAGTTTTGCTCTGTTACCCCATTACAACTTTAACTCAGTGGTGATGCAATTGACAGCATAACTGGGCCAAAAATATGATAGCAGAATTGGGGTTTTTTATGGAGGCAAGGCATGGTGAGGATAAATGCAAGTAAGCAGACCCCTCGCTACCATCAGCTCCATGTGGCCAGTGCAGTACAGCATCTATCCCTTGGAAATCCAGCACAGCAGAAACCTCACAGATGTGATGAAGACAAACTCTCCAAAGAGTCAGAAACTTTTGCAGACCCAGGAACTCAGTGGACCATAGATATATATGCCTTTGAGACACCAAGTGTATGCTGAGCAGTATGGCAAACATATTCCAAGTCCATTTTAAACTTCTTTCTGCAATTTTATTCTCAACATCATTTCCCTTCCTTGCAAAGCTAGCCTAGGCCAGCCGCTCACTGTCCCTCAGAGCCCATCTTCCTGAACGGGGAGCTGAGCACCTCCAGCTGCTGGTAGCATTCCCAGCCATGTTACCACAGCAGCAGAAACACCAAAACATTAAACAAAAGGACACCATGTGGGCAAAGTCCCTGCATCATCTGGGTTCGTGAGCAGCCTTTATGCAGTTGCCAGGCCCCTGGAGGAGCGTGCAGAGCTCAGGTGTTTGCTCTGGCTTGTTTTCCAGCTGAGCCTGGCACATTTCTGGGACAACTAAGATCATCTGTGTGCAAAATGAGTAGCCAGCACTGGTCATATCCACTCTACGCATTTTTCAGAAAAGCATTTTAGTGGCCCATCTGTTCAGAGTGAGCATTAACTTAAACAGTTTCTCCAAATATACTTCTCAGTAACCTTTGACTTGTACAGGTGTCCTTCTTATATTTCTACCTGGGCTCCACCCTTGAATTGCATAAGCCCTTCTTCCAGAGATAAGTCAACAGAGAGGAATTCACATGGAAATATATTCTGATGCAGCATTGAAATGAGGAGCATATGAAGAGCATGTGTATTACTTTTGGCTTGTTTTCAGTTTATTTTTTCTTCCTTGGGACATATCTGATCTTAAGAAGTAAGGAGTGATACAGACTTCATTTCCTATTAGCTGACTACAGCTATAGATTGGATTGACATATACTGATGTGTTAATTTGGCAAGTTATCAAAAATCAGAGCCAAAAAAGCTGACAGTCAGGGAGCATAGTTCCCTGGAAAACAGAATTCCTTAAATACACCTTTTGTTTTGACAACATGACGGCTCTGTTCAAGAACAGTAACTGTACTGGGACAGTATATTTTGATTTCTCCAAGACACTCAATTTAACACTGCATGACATTTTGATTTAAAAATGTACGTTGACTGGAATTTACACCGTGTGCATTAGATGAATTAAAAATATATTCCCTGGTAGATGCATGAAAGGTCCATGAGGAGAAAACAAGGGCTGTTTTTCTTGTGGTCCACCTGGGACCAGTTCTTTGTCTGACATGATTTAATATGTCAATCCACAATCAAAACAGAAAAAAGATCTGAAGTCTTTACTGGCATATTTGGTAGGTGATGAAAAAAAATAATTGAGGCCGTTAATAGGGAATCACTCCTGCTTTGAGGGTGATTATTTGTTTAAATGGCCAAAGTCTAAAAAAAATGCGTTCTGATACAATCAAGCAGATTTTAGATTTGAAAATAGAGAAATGAGGCTGAGGATGAACAAATGTCTGAGAAAACTGTTCCAGAGAATGACTTTTTAAAGATTTCTCTTAGAAAATCACCACATTTTTGTCTCCTCAAGACATAGAGAACAGAGACCTTCCACATTTTCCCATCAGCACATGTATAATACCACAGTGCTGCTCTTAAGCAGCAAGAATTAAGTATATTAATTTTAGAATGCTGTTTCAGATCTGAAACCCAAGTAAGCCATCCTGAAAGTGTATGTTTGACATTTCAAGGCTGGCAAAACATAATGATCAAAACCAACCAAACAACCAAAACCCCCTCACCCCAGACACAAATCTTTTTGGGCTGAAATTTCCTTGCTTGGTTTCAATTTAACAGTGTTTGGCTTTTGGAAAGATTGAAAAAAATAATTTCAGTACTTATTAATTGTGTGACTGATAATTAAAGTACAAGCACAAAAGTGCTTTGTATTTAAAAAACCAGTTGTTCAGTCACTTCTGTCTGAAGTGACTTTCTTTATCCTCTTTTTTTTTTTTTTTTTTTTTGTTTATCTCTATAATGAAGTCTAGCCATAGTCCAATAGATAAGAAAAAAAACGAGAGTGGGGGGGGGGGGGGGTTTCTGCGAATACACAAATAGTAACAAAAGGAGCAGGCTAACAGAAGATATTCAAGAAACATAAAAAAGTATGAAACCATTATTAAAATAAACAATAACACAGAGGGAGAAGTACAAAAAGAAAAAGACAGCTTGTATTATTTTCCTTTGAAATTTACATTTGCAAGCAGCTCTTTAGGAATATCTAGGACTATGTTACATAGTTGAGAATTCCCTTTACCACTATTCAAGATGAACTGCATTAATTACAAACATTTTGCTTTCTAAGAGGAGTAAAATCCATTATAATGGCTAATTTAGTATATTCTCCTTTGAAAACCATCTCTGCCAAGAGAGGCTTTTTGAATGGCTTCAAAAAGGTTGGTGAGGAAGCTGGTGTGCTGAGCCTAGTAGGTAGCTGTGCCTATATACGATACATAGACCTCCCACAACATTATTTTGACAATTAATAGTTTTTGAGACAGGAAAAAAACCCCACAACAGCAGCAAGAGATGGTGAAATCTTAACCTCTCTGCTGCTGTTTCAGGACATTTTATCTTCCTGGTCTTGTCATGTCTGTCATGAGAAGAGCCTCCTGGAGAGATACCTGACACCAGATGTTACTAATCAGTAGTTTGCCCCGACTGCCCAGTGAAACAGAGTGACAGACCACAGAAAACCCCAGCTAATATTCACAGGGAA
>NW_010132461.1:13144-24660 GCF_000699245.1 Pterocles gutturalis
AGTGAGTGTTCACCTGTGGAGTGAATACCCTGGCACCACAGCACTGGACTTTCACGGACCTATGACAGAACATGTCCCATGACTAACTATGGGCTAATTTTTCAATGTTGTAACCATCCTGGAGTGTCTTGGGGGACAAAAAAAACCCCAAACAAACTACCCATAAATGTCTTAGTTTTTCCTTGAAAGGCATTTAGGGAGAAAAATGACATTAAGCAGAAGACAAATGGAAATGTGTTGTCATGGACAGCTAGACCGTACATTCGGGTACGAAGTTTCGAGTTTCTTGTTGACTTCGTATAGCAACAGATACAAAGCCAACGGCTCCCAACAAGTAGCTGCAGACTCCTAAAGATGTACCATACCTGTTTTGCTTATCAGAAAGGATTTCTTAAAATAATTAGGTTTTTTATTTATAAGCTAAAATCTGCAGTGGGTTGACCTTTTGGACCAGCCCAAGAAATCACTTAGTTTTGAGCTGAAATGCATCACCCACTGAGGCACACTTTGACCCTTTACAGGTAGAATGGACCCATTCAGTGCTCGATTTCTCTTTTTAACATCAGATATGTGCACTACCTGTTCCTGGCAAGTGCTTAATACTGTAAATGCAGCAAGGCTGGTCCTCCACATGATCCTTTCTTCAGCCCATGGGGTAACTCCATTGGATTCAGGGAGGGTCACTGTTGATTCATGCCACCAGAAGGTGTAATTAGAGGACCCAGCTTGTCCATCCTGAGGATGGGCTATTACATGGCTTCCTTCCTCTTATGGATTTATTTCCTTTGGGTTTGATTTGATTTTTCTATGCATTTTTTTCAGCCTCTACAGTGCAGCATGGAACGTTTCTGCAAAATTGAGGGCCAAACTAAGATTGAGAAATCTCACTTTCTATCTTACATACATGCAAGAACAATGACACCGTATGAAGTTACATTTCATATACAAAACTGAGCTATTTGAGAGCTCCAGTAACCTTTTATCTATTCCGTAAAAGGCAATTGGATTATTTTAACCCAGTATGAGTCTTGTTTTCTTTTTAAAATTAAAGTGCACAACAGAAAAGAAAAAAAAAAATCAGTCCATGAAAGAGAAAAATGCTCACATATATTGTTTAGGTTACAGCAAAGCTAAAAATAAATTACTATCATCCTGCTTGCTAAAAACCTTTAATAGGACACTAGGCACCAGAAAGGAAAGCATCGCTGTTTTTTTATAGCATGGATATTATAGCTCCAGGTTTCGTTTAAACTCTGTTACAATCAGTTGGTCATAAGCAGGCTGTCACCTAAATCAGCTCAGCAGGACTCTGTATGTAAGGAAGATTTTTAACTGTCACCTTTTGCATAGGGGACTTTGTAGGGAGCAGAAAATGAGACAAAATTGAAAACATCTCTCCACAGGTAAACTGCATCTTTGCTGACATTCCTGTCCTATTCTGCTGTTGATAACCAACATAAAGCCCTGTACAAAGCGACATTTTTACAGCCAGACCAAAGACGCTCCTTCCATCTAGAGTAAGTTTTAAATAACATCCTTGTGAAGCTGCCAGAACAAGCCGGGCCATTCAAAAGGCAAAGTTTCTTGAGTTCAAAGAGAGTTTTTTTTGCACTGAATTTTATTCTGGCAGTGTATTGAAGTAGCTTCAGGACATACTAGTTCCGTTTCTACCTTTGCTTAGGATTTTGTTCAGACAAGTCTAGCCCAGACTTAGTTACCCAACTTCATTGTAGTCAGCTACATTTCTACCTTTCTGTCATACTCATCTTTGGCATGCTGGAAATCTGACTTGGTGGTTTTCAGAAGTCTTCTAAAACATTCCTAATCATTTCAAAAGCCAACACATACAGATATTTTTTGCTGTTCTTTCTTGCCTGTGTTATATTTTCTAGTAATAAAAATAAAATTTTTAGTTAGCAAAGAAGTTCTGTGACAGCTTCCTTTGGGGAAGGAGGGATGGATTTGGGATTATTTGCACTGTACTGTAACTCTGAGCTGACATTTGGATAAAGTATTAGAAAGCTTGCTGATGCCTTAGGAAAAAGAGGCAGAGGCTTTGCATTGTCAAAAAAAAACCCCCATGTTGTTTTTAATCATACTATGTCTTTCTAGAAAATGCTTTCACTGCATTCCAGTCTGCCACTCAAGTTACTAAATCAAAGCTCATTGTTCCCATTCTCTGCCATACAAGCAGCCTCACGCCACAGCACTTTGCAAATACAAGTGTAAAGTCAAAGATTAAAGCAAGTTTCTTCAAGATGCTTTTATATCAGAGTTCTTCATACAAGCATCCTTTCTTTTGCTTGTAAGTACACTAATCATATTTCAATTGCATGCCTACAATATAAAGTTAATAGCTTCCTTATTTCCTTATTTTAACATTTCCCCTCTACTCCCTCTGTCTTTTCAATTATATGAGCTAGATAATTTCTTAGATTTCCTTTCTCCAATGTCCTGTTTTCATTTCTTATATGAAATCATATTTGGTCACTCACACTTTTCTTGAGGATAAGCACACGACAGCAGCATCTCTTGCTCCACCATGGTGCTGTCTGTTGCAGAGGTCAGTGGTCTTCTGAATAGCACTTTAAGAAAATATTTTGGAAAGCTAAGCTCACTCATGCAGGCTTCTGACCTTCTCCAGTACTCTTGGCTTCTGTGTGTTGTCACATGTTATCCTCCCTCCCAAGAAACCTGTGAAACAGGTCTGGCAACACACAGCTTGCATGTCAGAAGAGTTTTAATTGATTCATTGCAACAGGTACCCACCCTCATTAAAAAAAGTTGTTGAAAGGAGTAGTCTCTTAGCGCCTCATTTGAAATTACAGAACTTACTGAATGTCATAGCTGGTGCACTTTAAAGGGCAACTACTTGCTGGGTTTGCGAATATGCAGGAAATAATTTAAAATCAATCTTACATGCCAAATAAACCACAGCTAGCGGTATAATTTGGATGCTCCTTTGCTGTTGGAGAGCAGGAATCCTTCCACTGTGCACCAAGGTGGCAAGGAGGTCTTCCCAAGGCACGATTTCTCATGGGACAAAACAACTCCACATCTCTGCTACAGAGGCCTCTGTCTCCATGAACAGCAATTCTGATTGCTACTGATGTGAACAAATTGAGAAGACCAGATTTCTGAGAAATACATCTCCCAGGAACGCAAGATTAATAGTGCCTCAGCTCCTGTCTACCTGTCCAGGGCTCAGTGAGGAGCCACTGGCACTGCCCTGCCAGCCCCTCACAGCTCAGTTACCATTTGTCTGTTAACCCTGTGACCAAGAGGGGTTGCAGGTGGGCCCTCATTAAGACCTGTTTCAATTTCACATCGGGGCATGTCTCGTAGGACCCCATAGCATTTTACTACTGCTGTTGCTCTTGCAAGCTGGTGATACCATCAAGTGGAGCAAGGCTGTGGTTAGAAAGGAATCAAAAAGCAGGAGACGCGGGATTTATGGCTGACTCTGCCTCTAATTTGCCCTGTCACCTTGGGCAAATTGCTTTACCTCTTGATGTTTCTGTTTCCCCATCTCTAACACATCATAATTATAGTTCCCTTTCTTTGGAAAATGCTTTGAAATCTATGTACAAAATGCAGCATGAAAGAGGAAGCTGTCGTTATTGCACACTTGTAAAATATTGGAATGAGGCAGACAATAAGCAGTGAGTGTTTGAGATTGCATGCAAGTGAAGTGTTGTGTTTTAAGAGGAATATGACCTTATTGTAATAATGATTTTTTTTAAAAAAAAGATACTCCTACAGAATTTGGCAGAAGTTCAGTTTCTGTTTTCACAATGGAATGTCGAGAGAAAGATCTAAATCAATTCTCACTTCTAGGAACGTTATGCCCTCCTGGAAACAGCAAGTCCACCAGAGGTGCCTCGGTGGAAAATGACATAATATGGCAATTTCCTGCTCTTCTCTCACCTGGGTAAATAGGATGGAGCTGCCTTGGCTATCCTGCCTCTGCTTCTGCTGCCATAATCCATGCACTTTCCCTCTCAGCCTGAAGACATCTCAAGTGATAGCAACACTCTTGAGATGATATACCAAGCAGCCATATAAGGTTGAAAACTAAGACAAACGTGCAAAAGCTTTCAGGAATTATATTGTTTGTGCTGTCTGTGAAGAAGTGAAACTATTGCCTTTTTCCCTCTGCATCCTTTTTCTGTAAGACAGTTCTCAATAGAAATGTTTATCCACTGTCCTGCTTAGACTAAAATCCTGGGTAATTCTTGACATGGGCGATAGACCAGAGGTTAAGCTGGGCAATGCTGAACTGAAGATAAGTGGCTGTGAGGAAATAGCTTTTTGTGAAATGCCCCTTGATTGCATGTTATACTGGCACATTCTGAAAGCTTACCTGAGTCTTGAAACATAATTCTCTACGTGACTTAACATGGCCAGCTGGGTTTATTACAGACCAGGGGAATGTTAAATGTATAACCTACTCGCTTCTTACTCCATAATCCATTAACTTCAGAGCCATGTTCTAAGATGTCCTAAGGTTACTGCACTGACGATTTATAGTAAGAAGTGAATCACTTAGACCTGCAAGCTTAGAAACCCTTGGAAATACATTTGCAGAACGGCGTGCATTTATTTGTATTGTCTGAATACATACAGTTGCAGTAGGTGACTTCTCAATAATCACATTCTTATGGCATTAGCAAACTCAAACTGGGTATCAGATTAGCATGGTCTGATTTGAATTTCAGTGGAAAGGACGGTTTTGAAAAAAAGAAAGGCTTCTTGTAGAGAGATAATATAAAAATTGCACTAGAAATCCTTTAATTTTTTTTTTTTCTTTTTCCATGTTGAGCTGTAATGTTGCCTGTGGATGAAACAGGTCAGGAATTAAAGCTGTTACCCAGACTTTGGAAATGGAAGACACCATGTGAATTGATTACAACTCTTTACAGCAGAGAAGTGAAAAATAGCAATTGAAGCCAGGCTTTGTGGCACTTGAGATAACATTTGGATGAGTGAATGCATTTGGTTAAACATCAAATCCTAAAAATCTGAAAACTGTTTAATGAGCTAAGTGAACCAATACTGTCAACTGCAGTAAAAACATTAAGAAGAGTCAAGTTTATGTACAAGACCATTCTGTTGTAATCACGAAATGAAAGTATGAAGTGAGAGCAGCCATTTATGTCTTTGGACAGACTTCACATATTCAAACTGCTGCATACATTTGTATGTGATTTATTGCAAAGAGCGCTCAAATGACAAACATCCCATAATTGTGGTGCTTGATCTTCCAAGAAGCTCATATCTATAATTATAATCGTTGTATGAAAAAACAGTGCAGGTTTACCGTAACTGCGCAATTGATGCTTGTCTCCACTTCTGTCACTGAAGTGGCAAAATAACCAAGTCACACTCACATCTGCTTGCTTATAATGCTACATTTGTCCTCACCCAAATATCTGTCCATAACCTACAATTATGTGTCATTAGCTTTTCGTGGAACTGATCAAAGGTTGTCCAATTCAAGGCTGATTTGGGAATATGCCAAAAGCCTGAGGGTGGACCATAACTGGCATGAAATGGAGCAGGTTTAAGCAATTGTTTCTTTGAACAGCACAGGTTTCCCACTTCAGGTAATAATTCTGTTACCTAGTGCAATCCATGATGAAATCCAGAATATATTGGTCCACAGAAGCATGTGATAGTGTCATCCAGACCATTTGGGTAATCTTTGCTTTTCTGTTCTGACTGAAGGACCCTAAAATGCTTAATTCAGCAGAATAGTGTTTGTCTGAAAAAAGCTTTCAGGTGTTACTGCAAAGCATCTGCTGCTTGTACAGCAAATCCTACAGGACTGGGGCAATGGGAGGAATGGGAGCCGGTGCTCTCTTTGGTAGGGATGAAGTTCACCTGGGGAGAAACTGTGCTGAAACTGCTGCTTCAACCTGGAAGCAGTGAGCTGTGAGGTTATAAAACACAAAGATGCAAAGTGTAGTGTTAGCAGATTACACATCCACAGCAACTGCATCCAGGTGAGAGGCACAACACACACTGGACCCAGAGCTGCTATGTGCAAAAGGTTTTAGGAAGTGTTATCTTGTTGCATCCATGTGTTTAGAGTGAGAGGCTTCTTCCTCTTGCACTGAGTTTCAGACACCTGCGTTGTAGATCCCTGTATGTGAGGTGGTCATCCCAGGCTGTCTCCATAGTCAGTGGAGAGAACTAGGCACACTGACGACATGAGTCATCTGAGCTGTTCTAGACATCTCTTTTAGGAGGAGATAAACCATGCCCTGCACCCCTTTGTGCATTGTCTTGCTCTCTGTTGTCTGTAAAGGGGACCTACTGTGACCAGCTCTGAGATGAACCTCTAGAATTACTAAGATGAATTCTGCTTTTCAGACACTGCACAAAAACAAATAGGTTGCTTTTTTTTTTTTTTTTTTTTTTTTTTCTAGCTGCACTTTTCCATTCTTTTTTCTCAGACAGGAGGATGAACAGTTTCCGCTAAGTTTTTCCCTGCAGACCTCTATGGTGACCCTGGGACATACTTCATCCTCCTGAGACCTGGTACTTTGACCCTAAAAACCAAGGGGAACCAGAAGGCAATACACAGCAATAACACTGCTGAATTGTCACCACCTAGAAGAAAAAGTAGGGGACTTGTGTGGAACATTTGAAATTTATCCTAGAACAAGATTTCCTGAAGATGGTATAAAACTGCTGTAATGTTTGTGGGGTTTTTTGTTTAAATTAAACAGTGACTTGACATTTTGATTTCTCAAGATCACAAATCAAAAGCCAACACATATTTTTAGGCAAAATCCAACTCGGGCATCCACTGGCAGAGTAATGTCCGTGTGTCACGTATCTGCTGTCAGACACAGTGCAGATTTCTGCAGCGCAAACAGCAGCAAGATAACTTGGCACACTGGCTACTTCATCTGGAGTAATTTCAAGGCATGCAGCTTTAAGTACTTGCCCATTCAACACTACTATAAAAGTTTTCCCTCCTAAACTGCCAGTTCCTATAGATTAATGAGCAGAAAACCCATCAGACTGAAAGGACCATAGGAGTGAAATCAGTCCGCCAAGCTGCTGCAGGAACCTGAGGGGATCCAGGGACAAAAGGCTATGAGGAAGTGATGTGCTTTCCCACTCTCTTTGAGGATGATGAAACGTGCTATTAATCCAGCACCATTATTTTTTTCTAGCTTCAGTTCAAGGGATCAACAAACACACCTGAAGGCATGAGGGATGTGTTTAAACAAAGGAGATGTGAACAGATTCAAACCTCAGACTTAAAAACAGGCAAGCAAAAAGACTGCATAGGGCAGAAAAGGAGGCAGTTGCAAGGGCAAAACCAGGCAGAATAATGAATCCGGTAATAAATTTCTGCCAGCATACACAGATTTCTGTTTAACACTGGGTGCTGTTCCACTGCCTAACCCTGCCTGGTGAGGGAGGCACAGTGTGGAAGATGATTGTTTTTTAAGCTCTCTTTACAACTATTTGGTTATGCTCTGGAGTGAGTTTCTGGCTGACGGGCTGGTCAACCAAGAGGGCTGATGCTCTGCAAATCTGCTTCTGTTACACACTTGTACTTGCAGCATGTCCCCTCAGAGCCCTGCTGACCAGCTTCATAACTTGGGGCTTTGAACCCACATTCAGGATTTCCTGGTATTCATCCAGCCACTACAGCTGAAGGTGCACTGAGATGCTTGGTGGGCCCACATTGCTCAGGTCTGTAGCCAATTGCTTTGCCAGTAGGGAATCGTACTGGTCTCATATGGATAAAAGAAAGTCAGATGTAAACTGCAAAGGTCACATGTTAAATTCAGAAAATCATGCTCTGCAGGTCAAAATTATTCTTGCTGAAAAAGGAAGGAAAAGGTAGATATCCAAGTGTCAGCACTGGGACTCCTTATAATGACAAATAAAGGCAATACGTAAGTTCCTTTTTAACGCTCCTACATTAAACAGAAAGGGAAGAACTGCATTAGTTGTTTCCATTAAAATGTATTGATAGAGAACAAGGTCTCCACCGCTGGTTGTGTTTGAATCATTTTCCCCAGTTAACCTCTGCAGATCATCCTAAAACAAAGGAGTCAGGAAGCCAAATTAATTTTATTCAAGAAAGGAGGATAGCTGGAGAAAAGAGGGCATGGATAGTTCCCTTGGTCGTAGAAACCCTCAGTGAGGTGTCCTCCTCAGAGCCTGTTTGCAGCTGCTCCCACCACTTAGAGCACCATCAGGGGCCAGAAGCCTCTTTGAGCAGTGCTGGGTTAGGGGAAAGCAAAGCTGTCTTAAAACCACTGTTGTACATCATCCTCTCACTGCTTGTCATTTTATGTGATTGACTGGATTTTCGTCTATTTTTCAATCACAATTAGTATAAACTGTGACTTCCTCACCCTCAGTGCTGAAAATTATTTCTGTCAGGAACAAAAAAAAAAACCCAGAAAGGTGTAACAACAAGAGGAAGAGGATAGTCTTGCCTATTAACCCATCCATGTAGCCAATTTCTTTTAGAAGACAGTAATTAGAGCATAAATAGATTAGATAATTCTAATCTTTGCTGGAAATGATAGGTTAAAACTAGAGGGCACATTGAGGGTATTAGATATACAGGAAATCCCTAGTATAATTGTATATATGTGAAGTGAAAAGAGGGGATTATTCCAAGGCAGGGGGAACCAACCACAAACGGTAATTTTTAAAAAAATCATAAAACTGATCATTTAGGGTGTAGGAGGTTGCTCAGAGTGATTTGGAGGGTTTAATTACGCTGCATTTCTTGGATGAGTAAGCTTCCTGACTTCTTTTCAATGTGCTGACCAGAGGACATGTGTAAGCTCCACTATATTCAGTAAATACCTTAGGGTAGGCAAATTCCAAGTGACAGACACATGGTTTCATGCAGCAAAATGGTGACTTGTCATCACCATCAAGTTATCATCACACAAAATGTCAACAAAGAAATGGCTATTTTACTATATGAGTGTGACACCTTAATGACATGGAATGGCATTTTGCTTCTTTTCTGTGGGTATAAGCCTCAGAAGCAAGACTTCTTCCACACTTAGTTTTAAATCCCGTCACTTCCTTTGTCTTGATACTGGTTTTCACAAGCACGACTCTTGCACACTCACTACAAGCAGACAGCTCCTGTTAACTGTATCTTCAAATTTTAAGACCTAATATAGAGGGAGCCAGGCACCCAAGGTGCCTGAACAGGGAGAAGGCCCTGTAGAGGCCACACAAATTTAGGCAATCTCTGGTTAAAGCTTTAACCCTACTAGATTATTTGTGGCGTGTCCAACAGTTGAAGCAAATTTGAAGCTCCAAATACATTAAGCTTTACGCTTAAGGAGGGAGATAGAAATGCCTCCCATGCAACTCCATTCTGGACTAGGAAGCCAGATGTGTCCATGCAGTCCAGCAAAGAAAACGTCCCCCACTCGGGCAGCATAATGATGGAGCATCCTCTATTTGATCATCTCACTCAGAACTACACAAACGGTTGGTGTGGCTTCAAAAATCAGGTAAGTGTTCAGTTAGATACTTGTTAGATGTAAGGAAGCAACATGTTGGGTACAAATTAGGTTAGAAAAGGAGAGCAAGTAATATTTTTAACACTGTATAGGATCAGTATTTCAGTAATATGATTTTTGGAGATACGTTTGCTGAATTTAGTCAGTCTTCACTTACGTTCATTACATATAGATGCTGCTTCATCTCACACACAAGACTCCAGCTTTCTCACATCCAGGTGTGATATGTTTAATAACTCAGCACTTTGAAGTAATGTATCCATTGATGTCTTTGCAGCTAGCCATAGCCCTGTGATTTTAAGAATTATTTTATATTTCCAAATCCTCTCTGCACCAGGGGATGACATCTAGCATATTATCCACTCTGCTACTGATTTCTTTGGCATCTGGGCTTTGCGTGCTGGAGATCAGGAAATTTGATCAAAGATGTAAATAAAAAATACAGTCCAGGCTCAGCTTTTTTTTCTTCATTCAGGTAACTTAGATGTAAAAATTAAATATGCTGTACAATAGAAGAGGTTGTTCTAGAAGGTGTCCAAGACAATTAAGTAAACATGACTGTTTAAAAGATGATTTTTTAATTGATCTGACATTAACTTTCAAAAGGCAAAATACTCAAAATACTTATTCACATATCTATTCAATATAACTTCACTAAAAAAGAATTCCAATTCAGTTTCTTACAATTGTCATAACTGGTTTTATGATAGGGTCTTTCAACAGAAGAAAATAAGAAAAGCTACAGTTCTATTTTTTACACTATTGAATGCATATATACAGTTCTAATACAAGGCTTCAAATTACCAAAAAAAGCTCATCCCTTTGTGGCTTATCAAAGGAGGTCTGTGATATAATGCCAGCATACACTTCTCAATATTTCTTCTATTAATTACCCTGATATTATAAATCTGCACAGATGCCATGATTTAAAGTCTTATTGTTCTTGATGAAGTCTCACACACCAGCATGGAGAGTGAAGGCATTAGCTAGTGGGTCTTATAACTGTTCTCTAAAAATCATGTGAACCCTAAATTTTAGGAGCTAACAGAATGCCATTACAGCAGAAGATGTTAACATTTCCTCAAAAACAATTCAAACTTGCTTATTATCTGCACAAAGGATACATTTCTGCATTTGAAGAGAGTGCCTCAAAAAGAAAGCAGAACTATAACATTGAAGAGTTTGAAATACGTTGCCTTAAGGTGCTCTCTTGCAATGTGTTCATCATCTTCAAAGTAGTTTGTATGGCAAACTTTCTTCAAAATTTGAAATTCAGGAAAATTTTGTGTTACTTTGGACAGGTCTATGGTATGTATGCTCCAAGTGATGCCTTTAGTTACTCCTTCGGAACAATATGTTTTTTTGTGACGTTGTAGAACTGCTTTAATCTTCATTAGCAATGCTGCTGAAGACATGCAAATGCAAAGAGCAGGCTTTTGCTCAGTTTGTTATACTCATTCATAAGAGCTACCAGGAACTGAAAAACAGACTTTAATTTTGAGAGAGGCACATAAAACTTGACTACTCATTGGACACAGTGCATTGGCTGATTTAAGCATTAAGCATAAACACACCACCCAAGGACAGTAAGAAGTCCAACCAAAGACATTTGCAGCATGAGGCATTGACATGACATGATGAAGATGGATGTTTTAGTCTTTTTCATAAGTATAACTGAAACAGACTGTTAAGGTGAGGAAACTCAGAACAACACCTACTTGTAAAAGCAGAGGGGGTTCTTTTAATGTTTTAAGAGCAATTTTACCAGTGTAATTACTCTAAATAAAAAGATTTTATTATATTCAAGGCAGAAAATTGTTAAGTCATGAATTCTAACCAAAATAGCTGATAACATAGGTTAATCTGTGAGCTGACAGAAGTGTTTCATTACTCTTTCTTTGATAGCTTTCAGTGCCTTGTTCTGACAGTGACAGTGCTGATGTTCTGGTTTTTGTGGATTTTTTATTATTTGGGCCTTTATTATTATTA
>NW_010132461.1:24691-27311 GCF_000699245.1 Pterocles gutturalis
TATTATTTATTATTTTATTATTTAAATCATTTGTGTTTTGCAGTCTGACCTTTTTTGAGATGCCCTTAGGACCAGGCACAGTTCAAAGCTGACCGAGTCTGAAAAACAGAAGTGGAATGATGGTCCACTGGTAATTCAGTAAATGCATGAGGTGATACAGTAATTGTCAGGAAAGTGATCCTATTCTTGTTTAGCATGTATTGTATACCTTGAGAAAAAGGGATTTTTTTTGTGTGTGTGTTTGCTGCTGGATGTAAATACCAGTGATTACTGCAGTCTAAGCTCAGTGCAGTGTAGTAAGGGCTTTAGAAAGAAGCATGAACTACCACTGTGTTGTGTATTTCTCCTTTTAAGCCCAGATATTTTGTTCAGTGATTTACATCCATGTCATATTTGTTCCATTAACAGTTTTTACAGAGCAACAGAAAACCAGACATAAAAATAACAGACAATCCAGCTGACACCCTGGCTTTGAGCAAAGAGCCACTAATCAAAAAAAAAAAAAAAAAAAAGCATATTTCACCTTATTTCATCAGCATATAATGTCATTCAGTAGCTAATGACATAAGCAGGTGGACTTTGCTAGTGTGAGTCAGCTTCATAGTCACGATGCATCTTCATTAGCATTTTAGTCCAGATCAGGAGGGCGTGCTGAAATGACTCTCCAAGTTCCTGTGCTTTGGCCTAAGAGAGCATGAATTGTATCGAAGTCCAGCCACAAATAGGCATTCAGTCCATGGAGTAAAAAAAATCCCAGAGACAGAGATAGCGGGGATGCTCTGTGTAGCCACTCCTATTGCTTGTACTGATTGCTAAGGCAGACATGGCCTTAGAGTGGTCAGCGCTACTCCTTCAGTAAAATGTTGGGGGGTTTTTTAGTGATCAAAGTACATTGCCTTCAAGAGAATATATTCCATAAAAATAAAATGCTTTGGGGGAGCAGGCCATATTTTTGGAGGGAAGGGATGGGATGGGAGAATGATTGAAACAGTTCAGTACTGTGGAACTGACTGGGGTGTGGAAGTTGGGGGGCTTTTTAGATTGACTTAGTTCCAGTTTTTTAATGGGATTTTAGCTTTTGCTGTATATTATGCTAAGAATTTGAGTATTTTAACATTATCAAAAATATATTTCAAAGTTATTTTTCTGTTTCCAAATGAGAATAATTTGCCTCAAAATAAAAATAAATCAAATTTTCATCTAAATCTGTGCTAAAAACTCCCTTGCTTTTGAAATATCAGAATTTCTTATGGGACTAAATTCCATTCTCCAGAAAGCTTTCTCCATCTATTGCTGAACTGTCACTAGAATACGAGATAATGGCCAAGCACAGGTTTCATAATGAAACTATATACTCCAGTTCATTTTGGTAGCTGCTGCTGCCTAGAAATCCTTTGGTCTGTTGTGAGGTGTTATTTTCCAGGAAGAGGCAGCAGAAAATTAACCTGTACATCCGAATTTGTGGTAAATGCTCAAGGAGCCTCACCTTTGCTCCCATTAGCTTGTTCTCTTAAAACAAATGATACAGCGCTCTATATTAATGAAGTTTTGTGAATTTGCAAAGAGTCAAAGGAAAGTAAACCTCTTCTAGTGGTGCCAGGCTCTGTCCCTCCCAAGGAACAGTGTTGCTGAGCATGCAGAAGAGCAAATCCTCCCCTGGTGCCCTGCCACAACCCACAACATTTGGGCTCCTCCCAAGGTAAAAAATGACAATAATTTCTCTTCTCAACCTGAAATAAGTGGCATTAAAAATATTAATGTGAAGGTGTGTGAATCTTGGATAGTATGGATCTCACCTGCTCTGCCAATGCGGTGGACAGGTTTATCATTTCTAATTTATTTGGATGGCACCACTTTAAATGTGGTAAAAAATATATTGTTTTCTTTTTTAATCCTGCTAGTGCTGTTCCCATACAGGAATCAGTATATGTTATAATGCATTTTTTAGGATAGTTAAATAACAGAATGCACAATCAAGCTTGTGCATATACAATCAGTTGAATAGTTGTCTTCATACAAAATCTCTGTGCAAGGTTTTGGGCATTTTTATGGGGCAGCTTCGGTGAGGAATGGGCTTTGCATTTGATCCCAGTTATGGCCGTCAGTCTGTGGGTGTTCTGTTTTTTTTGGGCACTGTCTTAGCCTAGTTTCTGTGCAACAACTTCTCCCTCCTGCCACCCAGCAGGCAGGTTAACATTTTCAGTGGAACAAAACCCTTCTGTGATTTCAGCTTGGACACTGAGGAAGAGGTGGGGAGAGGGATCCCCCCAAGAAAGCAAGGCTGGAGGGGAAAAAGATGCTCAGGATTAGGGGAGCGATGCTGAACTGAACAGTTCAGGCAAAGGCAACCCAAGCGAAGCTGGAGTGTGTTTTTATCACCCTACCATGAACGACAGCAGCTGAGGCTTGATCTCATGAACACATGAGACGCAACAGCATGACCAGAGCTGGAGAGGGCCTGACTCAGCCTCCCTGTGAGCGGGGGTGGAAGTGCTGGGGCTGACCTGTTGCGGCTGTTTGGGTAACCCGAAGTCAACAGCCTTGCTTGGGTAATGCTGAGGCTTTCAAACAGTTTCCTAATCTGTGGGCAGCCACCCCGCTGTGTCAGGCTATTAGGGAA
>NW_010132461.1:27342-30303 GCF_000699245.1 Pterocles gutturalis
TTCTCCAGGAATGGCACCTTCCTTTTTTCCTGGTTCAGTGTCAGCAGCTCCTTTTTCTGCCTTTGCCGAGGCATGGAGGGAAAAAAAAATATCTGTATAAAGCTGCTGTTTATACTGGAGGAGAAATAGAAGGTTGATATATTAACAACAAATTAAAGTACTTCCTGAAGGTCATGTTAAAACATGCTTCCTGACACCGACTTCAATTAGTGAATGGAGTCTCAGATTGCTTTGGAAATTTGCCTGTGTCTAAGAGCCTTCTCTTAACCCTCGGCTTGACTAGTTCTCAAAAATAAAATTGCAAATTATTAAAATCAGTTTGCCAACACTGTGCATGAAGCAAATGTTACTTCTAACTCTTGCTAAGAATCAGACAATCAAAATGCCCTGTGACTCAGTTATTCATGAATTGGTCTAATTTTCCTGTGAAAACTACAAAGAAACTTTCAAATTGCTCTTACACCCCAGTAAATGAATTTTTAACCAGCTCAGCCCTATTTTTAGAATAAGCTCTCATGAGCACATAACCAGTCAGTCCTTCTCATTTTTACATTTTCATTTGGTCTGGGTTTGGGGGAAATATGTGTCATTTATAAATTAGCTTATTATAGCCTTGTGTTGAGCTCATATGGGGAGCATCACTGATATAAATTAGATTCCTTCATTATTTTAAATTGTAGTCCTGACAAAGGAGCTAGTAGCTAAATACACAATTATATACTCATAATAACATGACTCGGACCAAAGGTTAGTGGGGAGATGTAAGATGCTGAGTGAGCCAACTGGTCAAGCAACAACAAAAATCCTTTGTACAGCCAGTCATTTTCCCCAGGGCTTCCTTGAGACCTAAAGAGCACTGTTTACATTAGAAAAGCTTTTTACAAAGGAAGCCCAGGCTGGGTTATGACCACTGACTAGCCATTAGGTGGGAATTTCTCCTGCCCTTCACAGCTCTGGTGACACATGTCAGCCGTGGCTTTGCTCTGAATATTTCACAGGTCTTTAGAGGCCAGCTCCTGTCCATGATGCCAGTCTGTCCCTGTGTACATGAAAATATATGACTGTGATAGTGTCATGACTGATGGTTTTCCAATAAAGTATTATACCAGGTCCCTTGGACTTTGGGTTAAAGTTTATGATGCTGTTTTTAAGGAGATCTGGGATGGTTCAGCTCTGGGAAACAGGAAGCTGAACAGAAGCAGCAAAAAGCAGTTGGTACTTACTAGGCACCCTGAAGGATAAGTCCTGCTTGGAAAAGTCTCATGAACTGAGAGTTAATCATTCAAAGAAAAGGAGAGTGATACCAACAAGATGTAGGTTGTGCTCTGGAAGAGCAGATTAGAGATTGATCATTTGCAAATGGCTCGCAGCCATTCTCTCTCTCTTCGTAGTAAAATACACTTAGTATTTGCTGTCAGCATGAACATAGTATAAGGTTATGTATAGGATGGACTTGCAAAGCATGACTTTTCCAGAGGCACAGAATTTGTTAGCTTGTCTTCACTGCACATTTAGAAGTATGATACACAGCCATCAGTGTATACTGCAGTGTAAGATAGACATCCATCACATTTGTTATTGAGGCAGGTAAAGATATTCTTCATTCTAAAGCTCAATTTCATCAGCGTTATGAGACATTTCTGATTTGTGGGAAGTCTCATGATATATCTGTACACAGGCATTTGTATAATGTTCTTAAAATATATCTCATCAAAAATGCTGGTGATGAACTCAATTCACGAAGAACGGCAAACCTCCACACTACTGCCCATTTAATAAAGGAGACAGCAGAACATGAGGTCAGATTTTACTCATGCTGTGCTTAAACTACTCCCCAGCTAGAGCAATGCAAGGGAGATTAAAACAAAAGCCCAAATTGTCACAGACTCGTTGCTCACTGTAACAGGAAGAAGCGGATTGTAACTTGCCCTCCTATTTCATTCCTCTCTCTTCCTATTGGGCAGAGAACTTTCCTAATGCAAGTGCTTATGCTCCCCGTGAAGGGATAATATAGCCTCCATGCACTGAGCACCTTGTGAGAGATCCTGCCTTCTGGGTGTACTCCAGCCTGGGGGAATAGCCTGGAGCAATGGGGTGTGTTTAGTTTGCATGCCCTGTTCCTTTGTGACTAGAAAAACAGGCCAAAAATAATTTCCTTGGAGTCTTTCCTTACTTGAGGGTGCTGTAAAAATACAATACAAGAAACGTAAATATTCAGGCATCACTCACAGATCCACTTCCAAATAGTGTGAAGAAGAGAGGAAATAAAAGTACCTAAAAGGTAGGGGCACAGATGATTACACAGGTATCCAAAGTACCAGTCTTAAAAAAAAAAAAAAAAAAAAAAAAAAAAAGGAAAGAAAAGTAGAGCCTAAACCTGAGTAATGCTCGTCTGCAACCACAGCATATTTCATATACCAATCTGTGAGGAAATACATCCTCTTCTCAAATTCCCTAGCTGGCACATTGTCAGAGGCCTCTGTTTCCTTCACTGCTTATTCAGTGTAGGAGTCAGTAACATCATCATCATCTGTCTCAGCTGTTGATTATTCCTCTCTGCCATGAGGTAAAAGACCAAGGCCATCTTGCATAAGGACATATCGCAGGGACCCGTGGAAGCATGTCTCTATGTAACACCCAGGGGAAGGGGTTAGCATGTCGTCTGTCAATCATGCTGAGGAGCTGAGAGCTAGAGGGAAGGGATTCCCACTACCCTGCGTCAGTTTGAAGGGGTATACTAAATATATGCAGAGAGTATTAAGCCAGATGCAATAGGGAACAGCAAAGGCTGATTGTCTGTGGTACCTTCTAGAATTCTGTGCTCTGCCATTGCCTCAAGCAGGGAGGAGAAGGCTTCTGGGGACACCACGTGCACTGGGTCCTGCTTGCTGTGTCTTTCCTTATAAGCAGAGCCAGTTAGACATTTTCTTCTCCTTCATCAGTAAAATGGCGGGGGGCGGG
>NW_010132462.1:0-292 GCF_000699245.1 Pterocles gutturalis
TGCTCCCAGTGCGGGAAGGGCTTCAGACAGAGCTCCAGCCTCATCACCCACTGGCACACCCACACCGGAGAGCGGCCCTACAGGTGCCGTGAGTGCGGGAAGAGCTTCAAGCACATCTCCCACCTCAACGCGCACCAGCACATCCACACCAGGGAGTGGCCTTTCCAGTGCTCCCAGTGCGGGATGGGTTTCAGCCAGAGAAGAAATCTCGTCATCCACCAGCGCACCCACACCGGGGAGAAGCCGTTCCAGTGCTCCCAGTGCGGGAAGAGCTTCAAGCAGACGGGCCACC
>NW_010132463.1:0-4685 GCF_000699245.1 Pterocles gutturalis
CTGAAGTGTGAATAACCGCCGGGGGGTGCGGGACGGCGCCTTTCCGCCGGCACTGGTCTCCCTCCCGCTTCTTGCGCTGAGCTTTTCCCGAGCTGTGTGGTGAGACAGGCTGGTGACAGTGGAGATGAGACCTGAGACTCCTCAGTCTTCTGAGAGCTCCCAGGAGCTGGGCTGGTTTGGCCTGTAAACAACATTTTAGATTTTTAAAACCATTCCTGCATCTAGATTTTTGTGGTTTTTTTTCCTGTCAGGTTTAATGATAGAATCATAGAATCATAGAATCATTAAGGTTGGAAAAGACCTCAAGGATCATCAAGTCCAACCGCCAACCCACACCACCTTACTCACTAAACCATGTCCCTAAGCACCACATCTACACGTTTCTTGAACACCTCCAGGGATGGTGACTCCACCACTTCCCTGCGCAGCCTGTTCCAATGCCTGATCACTCTTTCAGTGAAGAAATTTTTTCTAATACCCAGCCTAAACCTCCCCTGGTGCAACTTGAGACCATTTCCTCTTGTCCTATCACTTGTTACTTTAGAGAAGAGGCCAGCACGCACCTCACTACAACCTCCTTTCAGGTAGTTGTAGAGAGTGACAAGGTCTCCTCTCAGCCTCCTCTTCTCTAGACTAAACAACCCCAGCTCCCTCAGCTGCTCCTCATGAGACCTTTGCTCCAGACCCTTCATCAGCCTCGTTGCCCTTCTCTGGACATGCTGCAGCACCTCCGTGATGTTCAGAAATTCCAGTCCATGGATCTTACCTTCTTGCTTTATATCTTGTGGTTTCAGCCTGATGATGAGTCTCATTCACCTGCTCAACAGACCAGATGTTTCCCCCCACACAGCCTGGTGAATCCCACTGGAAATTCTGTACACTCCTTCAACTGGAGCCAGGCCAACAGCATTCAGCTCCAGCCTCTGAAATCCCACAGGATTTCCACCACTGGCTTGATGGTGCACATCCAATGGTGCAGCTGGAGGCAGAGGACCCACATGTATTCCTCAAGAGGCATCACAGAAATGTGCTTGGGCTGTTGCCAGCACGCTGGCATACTGTTAGCAGTCAGGCTCAGCATTTTGGAGCACTTGGAAGAGATTCCTCTCTTTCCTATGCAAAGCCCAGAAGAACGGTCCTCATGAGTAATTTGGGGGTCAGGAGAGAGGTGCCAAAATGCTCTGACACTAATCACTGCTGGAGCTTAGGTTCTGGAAGTCATCAAACAACTGTGTGATCTGGCCTGGAAAATCCTGTGTTTCTGCATAAATGAATGAAGGGAGTGCAAGTTCTCTCTCCTGCTGTTTTTTCTAGATTGCACTAACTGCTGTGGTGCCAGCGGCCCTGTGTAGTAGCCAGTCAGTCAGGTTTTTACATCACTTAAGCATCTTCTGCTTTCTCACATACAATTACTTCCAGTATTTTTTTCTTGTCCTTTTAGTAGCTATAATTCTTAATGATCTTAATATGTAGGAAATTCTCTGTATTCTGACTTTTCTCTAAACCCCTCTACTCAGTCAGCCTCATCAGTGATCTACATAACTCTGATGACAAAGTTAAATTATCACCTTAGCCAGTCAAGAGCCTCCCGCACTAATATGATTACAGCTATATCAGTGCAGGGAAGCAAAAAGAGGGCTCTGCTTTCTCAAAAGGCCAAGAAGAGTGGAAGGGAGTAGCTCACACGGAAGAAGAGAGAGGACAGTACATCGTAGCCACCCTCAGTCCGTATTAATCAGCAACAATACCCCAGATGGAAAAGACCTGCTTTGTATTTCATGTCACTTTTTTTATGTTTCACACGTGATCTGGCATATCTAAAAGCAATCACTCTTTAAAAAGATCTTATTTAAGTCAATGCAAGGTAATGCTTTCTTATTCTTTACAGAGGAAAATGCCCTAAAAATCTATTTTGGCTGAGCGAGCTGATGGTGACTGCATCACAGCTCATGCCCGCCTCCAGCAGATGTTGAGAACAGGTTGTCTTGCTGAATGCAAGTGGTACTTGCTTCTCTGCAAAGCAGCAGCTTCCTAGTGCCTGCAGGAGCTTGGCAGGACTCAGGGACTGTCAGTGATACAGGAGGCAGACAAGTCACCTCACTGTCACTTTGCACAGTAATTTAATGGCCGAGGTTTCACGAGAGAAGCCATGTGAGGATATGTGTGGTGAAAAGCTGCTAGCTAAGTACTGGGCAGAGGAGGTGACACTTCTGAGGTAGGCAGCAAAAGGAGCAGCAAGTGGTTGGAAAACATGGTGGAGGTCACCTTATACCCTAGGTCAAAGGTTTACCACCCAAACCAGCAGAAAAACAAGGTAAACTCTGTGCAAAGGTACACCATCTATTCAGGTAATTTACTTAGTTTTCATAGGTAGGAATCTAAATAGCCAGTATTTAGATAACAAATAAATAGTATTTATTTATTAAGATGTGTCACTTACGTGGCATATGTGTCTTTTTTTTTTTTTAGTTGGGCAAAGATGAAAATGAAAGAGAAGTATTGCTAAATACTGTTGTGTTCTTAGCTCATAGGAAGTGTTTGAGCTTCCGAGTTAACACCCAGTTACTGATTTGAGAGTGCTTTCTGTTTGAAACATTTAAGAACATTGACATTAAATGTTGTTATCTGATAGAGCTTAAAGAAGCTATACATGTATTAACTCCAAAATCAATGGCTATTTCTCTTTCCTGCACATCTCCAGTATTTGACTAGGGAAGCCTAATTTGCATAACAGCCATATTGTTAATAAGTAACTGCAGAGTATGCAAACTGCTGCTCCGATTGCTTCCCTCCTGCAGAACTGGATATGAGTGCATGTTACCTGAAACACAGTCTGCTCATTTCCACCTTTCTCACTTTTGATGATGCCTCGGTTTCTTCTTTCACCAAAGGATGGCTAAATTCTTTTATCTATTATAAAAATAATGTCTCTAATTATAAAACTGGGTATTCGGTCTGTGAGTGGCATATTAATTCTAAGCAGACGCTGTGGCTCAGTGTTGTAATGGAAAATATGTTTGGGATGCATATAGAGGTGCTCCCTGTTAAACTCGATGTCAAAAATAACTGGATATGTCTTTTGGCTTCAAAGTTCACGTAACCCAGGGGACAGCTGTGACACAAACAGGACATAGTGACAAGCCATCAGATACACTCCCCCTAATGACCACTAACTGTTCTTGCTCTACATACTGTTTCAGAGTCCTGAAGGAGGAAAGGGTCTGATGAAGAAACAATACATTTTTCTTGGGAAACAGCCAGGAACTACTTCTTTACGAAATTTAAGCTACTCTGAACCTGGAAGTGGCAGACAGCACAAACATCTCTATGTTGGGATCACATAGTTTGACCTAAATGAGGGAGGCATAATTCGAAGTTTTCTATACCTAGAAACTGCCTTGTGAGGACAGCTACAGCTTATACAGATGCATATAATTAATGACAAGGAGGATATATTTTGTAGTTTCTGGGCTTCCCATTGCATTTTGGTATGTTTCCATGTCAGATTAAAGTTAAACTTTAAGTATGTTACTACTGAAAGAAGGGCTGCTATCACCCTTATTTTCTTGTTGCTTTAACTTTTCCGTCAAAAGACCAACATAATACCATAAATATTCTTAAAGTCCTGGTGATCTTGCATATAAATTTCATTTGACAAAAGGCCCGAGAACATCAGCAGATGTGCTGATTACCTGCTCTGCTCTTGGCTGCTGGTCACCGTGGCAGGAGAGGGCAGAAGCGGGCAGAAGCTGCCATAGCTGCAAGGTGCCCTGGAGAAACTCCTGGTTTGTGGTTTGAGCAGAAGCCCCACAGGGAGAGAGAGCTCCTGAGAAACCCAAAGCTGTTGCTGCTGGAGGTGCTTACAAACAGGGAAAGTCTGAAAAGCAAAGAAAAAGGCTGCTTGGTGCACGACCCCGTAACGTGCCTCCTGGGGGAGAGGACAGCCCTGGCTGTCCTTTTGTCCTGCCTTGTGGGTCCTAATTTCAGTTTAGCCAGAGAGCTCCTCTGTAGGGAGGAATGGCCAAAAGACACTTTTAAGGCTTGCTGTGCTCCTGGCTCTTTTTGGACTTTACCCTGTGTTAGGAGGGAGGAGACTTTTGGCAGTGCAGAGGATTTGCAGGGAAAATGCTGCTGTGCCAGGCCTGGGGGCTCCTTCCAGCACTGACCGAGCTCTGAAAACACGTTGCACAATGAACATTAGAAACAACAGTACTGTTTGTTCAACCTCTACACTGCAATCAGTGTCCTGCTTCAAAGGGTTGCTAAAAATACAGCAGGGTGCATACTTTACCTCTGATGTGGTAAAGGTGCTGTGGTGCTTAATTCATGCTGGAAATTCCTGCCCTCTAGGAGCAATGTCCTGCTGTGCATCCTTCTTCCAGAGGCAGTGCCTCTGCAAACCAGCTTTTCTCCACCTGGCCAGCGATGTGGCTCTAGGGAGCCAGCTTTTAAAACTCTGCCATCAAAATGAATAGGAAGAGGGGAGGGAATTTGCCTGATTTGCTCTGTCGTTACTGACAGAGCCGGGTACTTTGCGAGGGCCAGTCCTTGGGCACTCAAGCCAGTTTGAGTTTTGCTCTGGGTTAAATTAGAGATGCAAATGACCATTTTTTGCTTTTGGTAGGGGAGACCTGGGCAAGATTATGTCTTTTGATGGGAATTTAAAGAACAGAAATCTGTAGGGA
>NW_010132463.1:4724-11047 GCF_000699245.1 Pterocles gutturalis
CTTCTTATAAAAGCTAAAACCACAGTCTAGTGTACTGGTCAGTGTCAGATACTGGCAAAGTGTAAACTTTGTAAACTTTTGTAAACTTTTGTCAAGAAAAACTTAATGAAATCAGCTCTCTTCCTCCTGAAACTTAATATAAACCAGGTTGATTTCATCGGCCTGTTGGAGGAAAACTGTGGGATTAGGGAATTAATATAATATCTAAAGGAGCATTCTTGTTTGGGAATATACATTTCACAGAATCACAGAATCACAGAATGTTAGAGATTGGAAGGGACCTCGAAAGATCATCTAGTCCAATCCCCCTGCCGGAGCAGGACACCTAGATCAGATCACACAAGAACGCATCCAGGCGGGCTTTGAATGTCTCCAGAGAAGGAGACTCCACAACCTCTCTGGGCAGCCTGTTCCAGTGCTCTGTCACCCTCACTGTAAAGAAGTTTTTCCTCATACTCAAGCGGAACCTCCTATGTTCCAGCTTGAACCCATTGCCCCTTGTCCTATCACTAGATGTCCCAGAGAAGAGCCTGGCTCCATCCTCCTGACACTCACCCTTCACGTATTTATAAACATTAATTAGGTCACCCCTCAGTCTCCTCTTTTCCAGGCTAAAGAGACCCAGCTCCCTCAGCCTTTCCTCATAAGGGAGATGCTCCATTCCCTTCATCATCTTTGTGGCTCTGCGCTGGACTCTCTCCAGCAGTTCCCTGTCCCTCTTGAACTGAGGGGCCCAGAACTGGACACAATATTCCAGATGCGGTCTCACCAGGGCAGAGTAGAGGGGGAGGAGAACCTCTCTTGACCTACTGACCACCCCCCTTCTGATACACCCCAGGATGCCATTGGCCTTCCTGGCCACGAGGGCACAGTGCTGGCTCATGGTCATCCTGCTGTCAGGTATTTTTATTATTCTGCAATATATGCTATCAGATACACTTAAAGAATTTAAAATATTTTCTTAGCTTATTGGAGCAAACAGTGGACAAAATGGAATTTACTGTCAGTAACTTCAATATATTGGGGATTTTTCCTCCAATTCAGAATGAAGCCAGATTCTGAAATGTCAAAATCCTTTGCAAAATGGGAACTTCTCTCTGCACAGCTCTTTTTAAGCCCTTTACAAGCAAAATTAAAGCTTCTTAGTATGTTTGTATGCCAAGTAAAGATAGGCTCTCTTTGTGCTCATAACCAAGGCAGAAAAACAAGTAAATGACCTTTCTAACTACTCAGTTTACAACTGCCTCCTCAGAGTACAATCAGCATTGGGATATCCTGAAGGCGGGATGATTAGGAAAGAAAAGTTTGTATGAAAGCCATTCTTGAAATACCAGTAATACTTTTTTGCATCTTGGCTAAATATAACCTTTCAGTTCCCTCCTGCAAATTATCCAAGGGAAAGCATTCTGCTGTAGTTATACCCTGCCTCACATTTCTCTGACCTTACTGCTCATTTGGAAGTAAATAGCACATTCCATTCTTCAGACATATGGGAAAATGGTCAAGTTTTTCTTTCATATATGTGGTCTCCTTTTCCACTGAAGCGCAATAGGAACACACACAGGTCACTTCCATTTCATTTAGGAAATTGTTGCTAATGTCTTTTCTCAAGACTTTTATAACAGTCAGCATTACTACTGCTACCAAGAGAGCAGTTGGCATTCATGAGATAAAACGAAACTTATGGTCAGTATAAGAATAAGCAGTGTTACTATTACATTTTTCTCTACTTCTCTCCGGATGTGGGTTTTCTTTCATTAAATAAAACAAACCCCAAACCTATGCATCTTTATTTAGGCAAAGCTTGTAATGACATAAAGCTAAAGCAGCCCAATCCTTTTGTCCATATCATCTGAAGTCCTTATCTGGTAACTCGTAATGAATTCAATAGAGCAGAATGAAACGACTGAGGTAGATGGGACTAATTTGCTGCTCCTCATTCCTGTCAGCTTGAATACATTTGTACTTCATCTTCTTACACATGACTTGCAAGGCAATTGCTTTAGTGTCAGCTCTCTGTTCTGGTCTGCTTTCTGCTTTACCATGGTACTTGTTCTGGTATCTGATTTCTGTTAAAATATGCCTCAGTCCTCCCTTCTCATATAACTACCTTCAAGTGATCAAGTCCACAAGCATTGAGAAATGAAACCTGTCAGTAGTCTATCTGCCTATTTAAATCTGTTTATTCCTCAGCAATTGTTTCCATAGCCACTTCTTGCACTTCCACTCAGCTCTCCAGGCAATTTAAGAAGAGCAGGAACACGGGCAAAGTAACAAGATAAACTCTTCAATTTCCTGCTGGAAGCAGAATTAAATTATTCAAGATAAGTTCCTCAAAATAAATTTTCTTCTTTTGTAATGAAAGATGGTCTAGATGTTGTCTTGCAAATTCCTTTTATAATAATACAGCTTGGTTGTTTTGGGTTTGTATGTTTGTTTGTTTGTTTTTTAATTCTGCATTCTCACTACATTCTTCATAATTTTTCTCTGAGCAGGTGGCTGCAATATGAGAGCTGGTCTGGGTCTCTAACCAGGGAACCTCCATCCTCGCTGCAGGGGCCACCGATCCCTGTAGCAACAGGTCACGTGCAGCAGCCCAGGACTCCCTCCAGTAGTGCTACCCCTATAAGACACCACTGTTGGTATAACCACTTTTTTTTTCCAGCTCTTTCCTCAGACAGCACGAGGTGAGTTAACAGTCCCATTTTCCACCCCTCTGGAAAGCCTTGGGGAGAGTGAGAGTAACAGACTGTCAGCACCACTGACCTCAGTGTTCTGAACAGAACAGACTGATGGGCAACTCACAGGGTTCGAATAAACACCTAATTATTTCCTAAACATCTCCTGCAGTCAGTCCTATCAATATCTGTCTTTATGTAAGAGGCCTGGAGACAGCTTGACGGCCCCTCCCCACCACCACCTCCACATTCCATTTGTGGTAGGTTTTTTTCCTCCTAGGTAACCTTTTAATGTTTAGGTACTGTCCTGCTCTGGTTGGGGAAAAGGCTTTGCTGGCAGAGTGGTCTTGTCCGCTGGTCTCTTTTCCTGAACCTACTGACCGCTAGCCTTCTGGCAAGCTAGATGCAATGAAAGTACCGGTCTGGAAACTATGTACTCATATTAGTGTGGCGCTGTGCCGGCGCTAAAATTGCACATCAACAGATGGTTGTTGCTGGTGTGCTAACTCAGCGAGATAGCTTCCAGCCCCAGCTGGCTTATCCCCAGCCCTTCCTGACTTAGGGCTGCAGCAGGGCTATACCTGTCTACTCCCACACATACAGGCATAGCCTTCACAGCTTCTTTCTTTTTTGGCTCTTTGGATGTTATTTTTTTTGTCTGCCAGAGTCTCATTGCAAGTTGTATTTGGATTGCACCCAGTGTTGATACAAATTGCTTATACAATACCTCAGCTGCTCTGTTGGGAAAACAAAGCAGTGAAAACTAATAAAGGCAATGAAAAGCTGGGATTATGTCAGTCCTGAGAATCTTGTTGCTTGTGTGGAATAAAGTGTAAGTAAATACCATTTTTTATATAGTAAAATACCATTTAACAATCCATTATTATGTAAAGAAGTTGTGGACTTTTCTGATCCCCTAAGACAAAGCAATCACTCAGTGGTTAAACAGATTAGCCTTTTCCATCTGTGCAATTACAAATCATAAAATATGCTCATACAATTTTACCGTAAAGAAAATAAACACATTAATCAGCTAAAGGATGCCATTATCTGCATCCAGACCTCTGTTCAGCCAGCATCACCTGTTCCACAAAGGAAAGACTATGCTGACATCCACTGACTGCAACACATGTTGCTAGGTCAGGATTTGAGGAGTTAAGAGCACCGCTCTTGTTCAGTGGAAATAAAATTTAACTGTCAACCAGGAAATTAGATTCTATTTTCTGAGAGAAGCACCAGCAGAAGCATGTGTAAGCATCTGTCAACTCATACATCTTTACTTCCGTTTGTTTTTGCAGACAAGAACACACCCTTTTCTATTGCCTCCAGTATGAACTTTGCCAGAGGCTTAGGAAGCCAAGCTGCTGCCATGCTTGCTACCCAATACAATTATTTACTGGACCATATCCTTCATTTGCATTTCCTTCTAGGAAGGACCTGGGAAAATATCCTTTCTAGTCTTTTCTGTGAGGCTCTAGAATACATATGTTATTTTTTAAAAAATGGGGGGGTTGTGTTCTGCTTTTTAACCCTTTACTCCTGGCTGCACACCGCCTTTTATCTCCAAGGGACCTCTGGCCCTCCTTTGATACTCTACACCAGCAGGCTGTTGCACAAATAGCAGCACAAGCTCATTCTGCTCCTTCTCTCTGCGTTCTTACTCACTTGACGGTTTCTGGCAACTGTAGCTGCCCGTGACCAGCGCTAGCAGAGCACAGAGAGCAGCTGTGCCAAGTGCGGCAGCCAACAGGTTTCAGTGATGTTAGAGCAAG
This sequence comes from Pterocles gutturalis, assembly GCF_000699245.1. Taxonomy (NCBI): domain Eukaryota; kingdom Metazoa; phylum Chordata; class Aves; order Pterocliformes; family Pteroclidae; genus Pterocles; species Pterocles gutturalis. Next base: position 9,175 of record NW_010132463.1, read on the forward strand.
GGACTAGGAGGGACCTTCATTTTAATAGGACATTCAGTTTCTACTTTAAGTAGGAAAAATATGAGGGGGTTTTGTAGCTGTTTGGCTCATGCTTTTTTGCATGTTGCTTGTAACTGAAGATAGATATGCACTCAAGCAACGTTAAATTCTTTAAGGAATTTAAAAGGGGCCAAGCCAACATCAATTTCAAAATTATGAGGATCCTGCATGATGCGTCCTGCCTGATGAATTTGGGATGGCCAATCATGTATACAAACAAATGCACTGTGATGGTTCCAACCTTTTCTGCTGTAGAGACAAATCTTCATTTTTGTGTGTGCCAGTCAGAATAGATGTTGCGTGGGTGCCTTCCCATGCTGGTGCAGAAGTGCAGCCACATGATTCATGCAGATCGTTTTTCCTAGAGGAGCATTCCCTGTCTAGTTTTATCTCTGTGAAATGGTTGTTACAGCAGAAATTACAAACATCAACATGCATAGATGCTCTGCTCTGGCTGTAATTACCCCATCTATCTCTGATGGTAATGTGTGCTTTTCCACCCCAGGGAACAAATGCCCTCTCCATAAGACCATGGCATTTCCACGATACATGCGCTCAAAAGAATAACGACGCTTGAAGCATTTCCTTGTCCAGTTCATGCACCATCATACAGGCGACAGTAAACATAGAGAGCTAAAGCAGCTCTGGGATGTGCCTGTTTATGTGCCACCTCCAAGTGTTAAGAGTCACTAAACTTAGCCCTACTGCCCCGGGCATCAGCCTTTTTGGTTGAGCTGATGGGAGTTTGGGGCAGACAATTTTTCTTCTGGATTCACAAGGGACATGGGACTGTATTTTCAAAAAGCAACTACACGCTGTTCTTTCCCTGGGACACTGGATGAAACTGTGGTTTGTCTTACACTGCAGCACAGTTCTGTAAAAGCTGTGCAAATGCGAGACCTTTTGATGCTGAGTAGTAGTTTTTGCTTTTATCTGTGAACCAGAATTATCTTCTTAGAAAATAAGATTGATGCTAATCAAGGGCCTTTCAAGTAGGAACTTTGTAGCATTGGGGGGGAATGCATTTGGACAACTTTTTTTTAACCACTGATTCACTACTTACAAATCTCATCTAGAAGGATGTGAGCCGGAGCAGGAGTAAACATCTGCCAGTGACAAGCTTAACAGCAGCAGACTGTGCAACACCCATCTGCATTGCAATGGTCTGGTGCAACTCTGACACCCTACTTCTGCAGCCGTTATTGCAAGGGAGAAGGGCTTGTTTACCGACAGGGAGTAATGGGAAGGAAAGATGCCACTAGGATTGTGGAGCAAAGCCAAGCACGTGTCCAAGTGTTTGAAATGTCGGTCCTAAGTAGTATGGTACTGGGAGTCAAAGAGTTTCTTTTATTGGAATTACTAGCATAGGCAGTGCAAGAAGAGAGGGAAGAGACAATAAAACTGAACATTTTAGTGAGTGCCTTAAATGGGTTGCTTGTGCCAGACAGATGATACTCTACAATGGACAAAGAGTTATACTCATAAATTAAAACCTGCACAAGGTAAATGTTAGCAGCTAGTCAGTTTTGGACAAAATAAACAGCATACGGTATCCACACTGGTGAGGTGGTCATGATAAAGAAATACACCTGCAGCTGGAAGCACACATTTATATAAATAGCTAAGCTTTGAAACATATATGGTTGCTGAAAGTGAAAAAGCACTGCAGGATCAGGAAACCAGAAGGCAAATAAATAATCTCTTTCTTTTTTAAAGAAGTGCCACCGCATTTTTCCACCCATTTTCCGATGACCTGGTACGTGATTTCTCAACCTGTGCGTACTTCAGGCGGGGAGCCGTCAGCACTGCAGCGAAGCCCCTGGGAACACTCCCC
>NW_010132464.1:0-241 GCF_000699245.1 Pterocles gutturalis
ATTTAATTTAATTATAAATTATTATATACAGAAAAGGCTGGTTTTGTGTGTGTGTATATATAAATATATATTATATACGCACACATATATTCTGTATATACCATTGTAATTACTGCATCTATATTTTGTAGATCCACATGCAGCTGCCCCTCCCTGCAGGGTGGGGATCCAGGCCAGGCACATGCCAGGGGTAAACCAGGGGGTTGCTGGAGGCAGCGGCAGGCCCGGCCCGGGCCAGCCA
>NW_010132464.1:315-11176 GCF_000699245.1 Pterocles gutturalis
AGACAGGCAAGGCAATGAAATGATGTGGCTCTTACCTGCTGCCGGCATCCCGGATCATTTATTAAATGTCCACAGCATCATCCTGGGTAGTAGGTTCTTCCCTGAAGTTGCTGCAAATCAAAGCAATCCACATCTGCTCCAGACATTACAATACCTAAAACTACACCTTTACTGCACAGAAATAAAGCTGCAGCTCTAAGGTCTTGGTGACCCGTGGTCAAATGCAGAGGGGATTAAAAAAAGCAAGGAAAGTAAGCTCTGCTCATAAAGCTCTTAGAAAGCAGCACTATCACACATCCTGGTATGAAGTGTTTATTTGAGACTTCACAATTAACACAAAGTCTTCCTTTCAATGCCTTTTTCATACAGTCAATAAATTTGTATTAATCCCTCCCTCCCCCATGCATCATTGCTGTTTATTAATCTAAGCCTTTTTTATTTTCATAGTGAAAAAATAAAGCGTTTCCCCACCATTTCATCTGTTCACTGACATCCGCTGTGCTGCATTAGAGGAGGAGATGTAGAATGGCTATGCCTGCCACTGGGGTTGAAGTTACTCCATTATTTATTGATTTATTCTTTTCTTACAGAAAGTGTTAAATGAATCAATCACCCAAGAAAAATAAATATATCGTAAAGAACCAAAAGTTCTGCAGTATCCCTTGTCTTTACATACAGATGCAGTTCAAACACATACGTTGCTCGCAGCAGACATTAATTTCATTCTCTATACTGTCATCACCTTTGCGTATGGTTGTGAACTTACACTGAAAAAGAATCTGTTCTGAAGGAGCAGAGCCAGGAGCCAAATTTTTAAACCTAGGCAAGAGAGATCCACATGGAAGCCAATTACCTATGTTCCACTGATCAGCTTTTACTCAAGAGCAATTCAATCTTGTGCTTTTCAGGAAGTATTGGCTAAACACACGCGTGGGCTCGGCCAGAGCCAGACCTTAAGTGAGCGAAAGGCAAGATCGATGGCGTGCATGTTACTCACCGCAGTGGGAGGGAGTTCTCAGTATCAGTGTCTCTTGGACGTGCATCTCAAATGATGCCACTTGGCTCGTCTCGCAGTACTTTTGGCACCAGCCTCGCAAATAAATTATTCAACTGATCGCTCTGCCTTTGGAGTTCTTCCTTGGAGGTGGCAGAGGTCAAGGAGGCTTTCTTGTAACAAACATGGTATGGGGCAGGCCGTGATGTACAAGACCCATATTTATGCTTTATTGAATTACTGTGCAAAAGGGAATACTGCATCAGAAACCGTAGAAGACTATATTTTAATCAAAGTCACCAGCCTCTGTATCGGAAACCTGCTAACAATTGCTCCAATTGGTTCATTTGTCTACTTTTTGTTGGTTTCTTTCTTTTTTTACATAAATAATATAGACCAAACATTATAAACATTTCAGCAACCATTTCTAAAAGACCGGAGGAGCCCTTTTAGGTGCCAAGAAACAACTGCAGGATTCAAATTCCAAAACTGTCTTTGGAGTCATCGAAACATCAGATTTACACGGCACCCAATGGCAACAACATTCAGTCAAGCTCAATGGGACTGCTATCTTCCTGACCATCTTCTGTGTCATCCTCTTCTCCAGTTCCCATCAGACTGTTTAAAAGATTTCCTAGAATAAAATACAGGACAGTCAAAATTGCTAGTTTTACATTCTCATCTCAAAAACTACCATCCTGCTAGGGTGCAGATTTCAACGATTAAAAAACCCTTTCTTTTTTAAGTAAGTAAAAGAGTCTTAGCAGGACATTAGTACTCTCACACTGGTTTCCATTAAGCGTTTATTGATTTGAGAGGCTGTATTTTGATACTGTTCCTTCTCCAAGAGTACACTAGAAAAACCCCACTGAAGTCACACACTTTTGTACTACAGTTGCAGCATGAGACAAAAGAGGAAAAACAAACCAAATGAGGCAAGAGACCCCTCCAGCCATGAAACTCAAAAAAAACCAGTAGTCTCTGTCATGCAATAAAGAACTTGTTTGAGGTCATTTATGCATCCTCCCTGTTTTATTACAGATGCTTGAATTGCTGAAAAGCTGCAGGTCTATGATGCTCATGTTTTTTTCATGAAACTTTGGGTATCAGTGAATTGACATTTGCAGATAAAGCTTCAATTCAGTTTACAAACAGAGAAGCTTAGTTCTCAAGGAACAACACTTGATTTTACAAAAGCAATCCAGTTCAATTTTGTTCACATTTTAGTCAAGAGCCAGGAAATGAGGGCTGAATTTCTCTATTCCCTTTCCTTTCTTCCAGAAGGGCAGTATTAATTTCAGAATTCCTATTTTGGGAACATTCATTTTATATCAGGACTGGTTACATCTCTACCAAAGACACAGACTTGACTTAAGGAAAATCAGCCACTGAAGGCTGAGGAAATAACGTTTAAACACAAACAAGATTTTTTCTTTACATTTGGAAGTTATACCATAATGTAAAAAATTAATCATAAGAGTCATTTACATGCTTCTCCCCTTCTCAAAGTCTACTAGCTTCACCAAATTAATTTCACATAAATTCATCTTGTATTCTACAGTAGGGACTGTTTCTACAGGCTATGAAAAAACTGATATAATAGTTAGAACAAATTATCTGTTTCCAGCATGGCCATTTTATATAAGCCATGGCTCTGAAAAGCCTGGTGGTATCTATAAATAACTGTCAGCATAAACCTTACCTAGTAATCCTCCATAGGATGATGTCTGCTTGGGCGGAACACCAAAGAAAAGCTGTCCTATTCTATCTAGGTACTGAAATGACACAAGATGAAGAACAGTGTCAGCTACTTCATTTACAGGTGGAAATACTACGGGCAACAGTCACACTGCACAAGTTACATAACTGACTCCTATCTACAAGTCACAAAATAGGAGACAACTATTATTTAACTAATTCTGTAGGTTAAATCCTGTTTACAACTATGAGTAACTCACCTCATTATACATGGGATCTCTTTTCAGTGAAGGTTGATACTGTTCACACAATACTGTAAATACTGTTAGTTTTCCCCTAGAAAGGGAACAACCAAAAATGTAATCTCAGTGACAATGGAAAGGGAAACCAAGAACAACATGAGAAAAATCAGACTGTACCCATCAACTGCCAATAGCAGAAACCAGATGAAGTTTAGCAGTGGTTGAACAAAGGGCGGACCCTTTTCTATTGAAGGATGTTTCTGTGTGTATGTTGTAAAAACAACTGAAGCGCTGGTCTTATTTTTTAAGCAGAGAAATCTGCAAAAGGAAACAGAACAGGGCAAGTTAAAAATAAAAGGCAGACAAGTAGTTTTACATGCAGAAAGAAAAAGGGAAGCCAAAAGCTCAACAATCTCTACTTCATTTGCGCACAGAAACCACCTCAGGCTTAAACCAATGGCAAGAAACTAACTGGTAGAGAAGCACATTTTTGGCAATGGTTTGGCTATCAGCCGAGGGCGGGGAAAATCACGACTAGAATACATTGTGGAATAAGGAGGGAGAACTGACATTAAATATTAATAGAACAAGTTTAACTAGGATCTAAGCAGATTGCATACAGGATGGCTATTAAAGGACAGCATCAATTAAATCAAAATGTGGAAAGACTGGCTCTCACATAATTCAAACTAAACATGATATTGCATTTACTGGCCCAGAGTTTACTATGCTGAGGTAAAAACTGAATTAAAGACCTCTCTTCTTTAAAGACTCCCAAATACATCTCCTTTCAGTATGTACCTGCCAGCGTCCAATGACTCTGCCACTCTATTAGCACCACCTCAAAATACCATGGCATCAACACCAGTAATAAGTCTGACACACGTCTAGAAGTCTCATAATAAAGCTACACTGTGAGCGCCCAAGCCATCTGTCAGCAGTTAACAGATCGATTTCCCAAACCGATCAAATCTTTGTTCAGGTCCAGCTAATTTAACTGGCAATCTCTGCAAGTCCCATGTGGTTAGCAAGAGACTTTATCTGGGACAAATGCTGCCAACAAGCACTGGGAAGGCTGACACAAGCAGTCTCTTTTTTGGTTGCAGGCTAACCTCCAATTCTGCACCCTCACGTGTCTTCTGCCTTACTGCTGAGCAAGGAACTAAAATTATTTTCATTAGAGTATAAACTGCTATGTAAGAGGATTAGTACAGTATTTGAGATATAGGCCACTAAAGGATGCAGTAGTAGTGCTGTATAAATAATAAAAAAAATCTCTTACTCATAACTTTTCTCCACAGAATTTCCGCCCCCCTCCAGAACAAAGCCCCATAAATTGTTTCAGAGTCCTGCATGTACTGGGTTTCCATAAAAGATTTTCTACCCCTCAGAATCACTGCAATCTATATTAACGAGCTACGGAAAGCAGGACAAATCTGACATGACAGCTCACTGCTGCCAAGAGACAGACAGACTTGCTCTCACCTCCTCCCTCTCCCTCAACACCTACTCTCTCCCTGACTCCCTGCATCACCGTCCTGTCCCCACCTCCTCCTCAGACTCCTCCATGAGCTGCTTTCCCTGACTGAAGCAAGCCATCAGCTGATTAAACACAGTAAAACTGGCTTTGTCAAGCTTCATTGTACATGAGCTCTGCAAAGGCACATAATAGCTCGCATTCCCACCTCCTACAAAATAAATGCCTAAAGGAAATGAAAGCCACCAGCAACTCTGTCGAACCAAGAACAACCGCACTGCTGCTCACAGACCGGGGTGACCCAACACAAATCATCGCATACGACAATGAGACTGAGAGCAAGTACTATGCTAAAGGTAGAGCCTACTTAGGTCCTGTCTTGGTAAGAGCATCAAGGTAAACCCTAACTAGACATAAAGCAGTGTTAACAAAGCTAAGAATTGTGCTTTCAGGGTCAAACAGATTACATTAATTCTTCAGGCAATTAACGTGATTTCAGCTTTTGACCTTAATACTTTTGGTTTTTTTTTTTTTCCTTTCTCTCCCCAATCTGACAAATTCAACAAGCCAGTTTAGAGATGGTTTGCTCCTGTTGTTACCACCCAAAGCGAGTTGCAGAAGGTCTGGCCAGTTTAACAGTTTCTTTTGAAAAGGATGCATGGTTAACCTATGATTAAATTAGACTGGCCTCAAACACAGTGTCATCACAGCAAAACAGTTAAAAAAAGGTTTAACACCTACTGTAGTACCGCCTGTGCTACAAACATGTCCACCTCACTGCGATATCCCCTGGACGAGGAGTATTCTACTAGCATATTTGCACATCCTTCACCATCTGTGGAGTGCAAGAAGTGATACCGAGATTCACTATAGTTTTGCTCTACAAAAGGAAAAAGAAAATGGCTTTTAAGAAATCAGTTCGTCATACCTGAATGTAAAAACAAATCTGTTAGGCTTGTATTCTACAGCTGGTAAGAGGACAAGAGCTACACACACAGTATATAAACAAGACAACTAGCAAAAAGAGAGTGGGCTTTTTCCTTTATAAATTACAGACAATTTATAAAAGGAAATAATAAATATGGTACCCTAAATACATTTGAACAACTGCTATTAAACACAGTTTATTCAATGCCAGCACAAAAGCCACCACCAGAACAAACAGCCTGAGCTGCAGTTATATTATTTTCTCTAACGGCATGTTGACACTTCATATGCTATCAATCAGTGTTTGGGAGAAGAATCAAGAAGTTACAGATTAGATTATGCGCACCAAGTCAAACAGCACCTTCAGTGTCCTTCTTTCTAAGTGCACAGAAAGAAGGCATTTCCTATTTTAAGCTAACCCACTCTCACTACCAAAATTAAAATTGCTTCCATATGCTGAATAGAAAAGCAATTATACAGGAAAAAAGTGTAAGAAAGTGTAAGAAAGAACTTAACTGGAAGCAAAGCATCATGCAAAATCACTGCAATGACAAATGAAAGGCTGGACAGATGCTAATTTTTTGAATTTAAAGGGGTTTTTTTTAAAACCTGAGCCTTTTCTGATGAAACTCTCAAAAACTAGAGACTAGGAAAATGTATGCATTTTGCTCTTCAAAAGAACAGTGAGCAGATGGCTACAAAATGCCGATTTTTACTTTCAGAATGCAACCGCTTCTTATCCTAATAGTATCTCAGCTTTTAACTTAAACGCTCAGAGGCAAATCCTCCCCTTCTGGCTGGCAGCAGCCATCAAGTTAATGTAAGTCTCATGAGAACACCTATGGGATTGCCTGTGGCACGCAGAAATGCAATGAGCTGGAATGCTGACCATTGGGTCAGGACTGTTATATGAAACCACTATCATCACATTACAGCTACTGAAAAATTCAAAATAAACAAACAATCATCTTGCACAGTTAATCATTCACGAAAAACCACAGAAGAGATGGCATTTATTCAACAGTTGCACTCACCTTTGTTATGTTTTGAACATAATAGTTTCAAAACTGGCTATCATCCACAATTAAAAGTAACTCTTTAGTGTATTTCTGGTTTATCTTACGTCCCATCACACGTGATAAAATCCCACATAAATCAAAGGCAACAGCATTCATTCTGGAACAGACCTGCTGGTCAACCTCCCCAAAAGTACCTAATCACAGATCCAAAGACTGTTCTGGATGCTACGTGATGTATTTCAATCTTCGGTGTGTTTACCCAGGATTTAAAAACAATAAAACCACAACAAAACAGCTTTGCTCCCCAGCAGTTTTCTTCCTCCTGACTCAGTCAAACTACCTCAATGCCTAAACCATCAACCTCCCTTTTACCAAGAACTTCACAGCAGCTGTGTTTTGGGGTTTGCACTAATACAGAGTTACAGCCCCAGGTTTTTTTCATTAAGCTGAAGTTATTGCAAAAATCAGGTAACAGCAGAACTCAACCAATCATTTCCATCTCAGCTTCCTTAGATTATTTCCAAAATACATCTCTTACAACAATAGATCATACTTTCAACATTTTCAAAACAAAACACAGAAAAGCCAGTTGATTTTTCTTACCTTTCCACAGAGTAATTGCTAGTAACTGGTGTAGTTTGGGATGTCCAAGTTTTCCTGATCCCCCGCTAGACCATTTTAGTGCTCTGGATACAAAAGCCACTCTTTCAGGAGAATTTGGATCCATTAAACTAAACAATTTTGCCAAGTGTTCTAAAAGCAATAAGATTCGCAAATATTTCACATTAATAGAAATACGATGAACCGCTGCTTCTAGCGCATCTTTAAGATAGAACATGTAAGGTACAGTGTCTTTAACCTCCCTTAATGGCCTCCACAAGCCACCTTAAAAAAGAGTGACTTTGAACTTGAGCCACTACTCGTACATCAAGGCAATCCTGCATCTGTCCTATGACTCCTCCAGAGCCAAAACCTGGGCCGTGCAGTCAGCTGGTGACAGCTTCCCTGTCTCATCCATCGGGACAGGGGAGTGTGCCGTCCCAAGGAGGAGGAAAGGCTGCAGGTTACGGGACTGCTTGCCATTCACAGGGAAGCTGCGAGGGACAGAGGGCTGTAGTTTGGAAAAGCACCATCGGAAGTTATATATGGGATAGAAAATGTCAGAGCTGATATAAGTAAACAAAGAACGGCCTCTGTCTGTCTCCATCCGTAGGTTGCTAATAGGAGCCCACGCTGCAGCTGCAGTCTGCCCAGGCAGCTCTTGCGAAGGTCTGAACTGTCTGTCTGCTCACCAAATCTCACAGCTGGACACGGAAAATTTTCTGGTGAACAGCTGAATCACAAGTAACGTGCACATCATCACACTGCTAGGGTGGGAAACCACCATACACCAAAGCCCTGGGACATCAGTGGCTGCGCAGACAATACATCACTGCTGCATCGAGGAAAGCACAATGCCACAAGACAGCCATGTCTGTTCTAAGCATGCCCACACAGTTATTAGGAATCCATTTTTCTCTGATACAGTTGTCCCCAGTCCATTTTTATGAAGATGGTAACCCCTGGCCATGTGGGGGGGCATACAAACAGGATTTCAGGTTCCAAGGCTGCTAACAGTCACTGGGAAGTGAAAGCACACCTGAACACCATCAAACCAGGCGCAAAGGTCTCCTCACCTAAAAGGTCATCTGCTACTTTTGCATCCGATTTCTCCAAAGACTCCAACACCAGCATGGACAGATCAGCAGCACTGTTTTGCTACAAAACAGACACACACTGGTAGTGAGGAACATATCATTAAATAAAAGAAAATATCAACCAGAATTTTGTCAGAGGCAGATTTCATACTTTTATCAACATCTACAGCCAAGGCGCAGTATCAAGTCTCAACCCTCCCTTATAAAAAAATTATAGTAATTTGATGGCAGCAAAAGAGAAGCCTCCAGGAAAGCAAAACAAATGTGGTTGTAATTATTGTTTGGATGCTCACAAACACTTCTGCTTTATGTTCCAGTCTGGCATAATCCTTCTTTGCAGAGAAAGGCTCAACAAAGGGATAAAACAAAAGATTACAAAGCAATTACCCCAAACATTTACCACTGGTAATGCACCCTCAAAATCTTGGAATAACACGCCCCCAACCACACACACAAAACCTGGTGACTTACCTGGTTATGACTGAAGAACAGCAAAGCCCCTGAATACATTAGTTCTCTTGCTTCTGCGTGTTTTCCTTGAGACATATACCTGAAAACAATACCAAAGCCTTGATAAAAATTACCGATAAACAAGTTGTGCACACTTAAAATTACATTTAAAGGATTAAAGATGACTCAAATTTAAAATAAAGGCAATAAGGGATTTATTCTTAAATCAGGTTAGTTTCAACAATTACGCTCCTTTTAACTGCAAGCTACAATTTGTCTTCTGCTCCAGACTTGATAGAATACAAATAGTGTAAGAATGAAAACCAAGAGCTTTAGAACTTATTTGGGCTAGAACAAAGAAAAGAAAATGACCCCAGGAGTTCTCCTGAGCAAAAAGACACCAATGCATTAAACTACACCACTCGAACTGTCACATTAGAGCCTTTACCAAAACCAAGGCCGTTTTTTAAAAACCCTTTATTTAAAAATTTTTCTTAATAAAAATAAATACTCACTACGTTGATCTAAGTGTCATCTACAACAAGAGAGAAACATTTTCATAACTCAAATCCTGGAACAGACCATTCATACCAGAAAAACTACCTACAAGCATCAGGAAAACAGATGCCAAGGTAACTACAACAGGGTTGTTAAACTTGGAAGTTTAACTCCATCACCAAATCATAAACAGAGGAGAGTTCAACCCAGTCAGCCTGTACAGTAACAACACTGGTCCAGATATTCCTGTTTGGGGAAGCACTGGACTCGCTCCTCAGGGTCAGGCAGGAATAGCAGTTTTCCACCTGCTACGTGGATCATGGAGAGGGATAACAAATCTGCAGCAGGCAGGCTTATGGTAATCTTTCCTCCTCCACTTCTTCCCCTCCTCCACCCTCAAAGGCATGTCAGTTTATGACTTCTGAAACTCTGAGTCAGGATTTCAAGTTTAACACATAACTCATGACAGAACAGACGAACGCTTTACAGGCTGGTGTTGCTTCAAACAAGTAAGCACTGGCCATTCCAAGCACAATTCCACAGCTGAGATCATCTCGCTCCATGTTAATGTGTCTCTAGAAAACTGCTGACGTTTAACGCACATTATACAGAGGGCAGACAAGACTAGCTGAGACTCTTTTTTGGCCTCACTGACTTTCCAAACAGATTTCACAGTCTCACTACATCTTTTAGCCAAAAAGGAAACTCTCTTCCTAGCTATGCAAATGTCACCTTCTTATTTAATTGAACATGTCCTTTCTCTTGCATTTAAAATGGAAGAGGCAAGATCTTTGATACCAAATTAATTCAGGGAGGCTTAAGCAAAGTATGTGAGTTAATACATGCAGAAGACTGGATGCGAAGTGACCTGCTGAGCCAAGTCATCTTCCGCCACTGCAGCCATCACATCCCATAATCCTCACTATAAAACAGGTCACGCTTTGTCTTAAATTTAGATTCTCAAATACAATGTAAGTCTTAAGGTCTAGATGGTGCCACTGCTGGTCCACCGGGCTGCAGCAGAACACAACGGCTGTCACTGAACGGTGTGTGGGACACAGGGCAGGCTAGCCAACGCACACTGGTAGCAGGTATGCACCGAGGACCCTCTTCCCCACAGAACCGGCTGCTGCTTTCCTGGGGATACCTACAGGCCTGTTCCCATTGCAGCTCGGAGGAGCTCCAAGGCCATTTGACACACAAGTGAGCTACCCAGACTCAGAAGGCAGTTTTCCCACCTGTCCTCCCCCAGCAGAACCACAAGTAAACAAAACTGGGACCAACTGAGAAAACCCCTAGAAAAGAGACTTTACTCTGCGCCTCTGAAAGTAAGGGACCACATTTTAAATTTTGATGAGAAAAAGAGCGTCCACAGCAAGCTGCAGTGGATGTGGAAAATAAAAAGAACTAAAAAAAAAAATCTAAAAAACTTTTGCAATAGGTTTCTTATGACATAACCAGCAGTGGTAATATTACTGAATAAATGCCCGGACCTGCTCTACTTAGTCACTGACACGTACACAAATATTACATCAACAAGAATTTATTCTAAAAAAATTCCTCTGTGCAGGCGACTCTTGCACCCCTGAGAGCTGCCCTTCCGAAAAGCGGTACCAGAGTGTGGCTACCACGCACCACAGCGGTCCTGTTTCCTTAAAATCCCAAAACAACTTTACAGCCAGGCTGACATTTAAAATGAGCTGCCAAAGCCGAGGCTGTTTAGAAGGCCCCTCCTTAAGGAACTCGGGGCTGGCCCCAGAGCCGGGGGCAGGGGAAGCGCCCGGGCCCCCAGGGGAAGCAGACCAAGGCCATCCCGCATGGCCAGGGGGGGCCTCACTCGGCCTCCTCCGGCCGTGGGG
>NW_010132465.1:0-63530 GCF_000699245.1 Pterocles gutturalis
CGAGCCAAGGGCTAACCCACCACAACACTGAAGGACATGAGGTGTCAGTGCCACCACTGCAAGGCTCCAAATGTCCAGGCAGCCACTGCAGCTTGGGCCATGAAGGCTTAGGTGACAGCAAAAGCATACTCTCCAATCCTCTCTCTGCCATTTGTGTAGACTGCGTGTCTGAAGTAAGTGACTGCTGTATTTTAAGAGCATTTGCACATTGAATGGACATTGCGAATCCACAGATCAGGTCAATTCCTCCCCAGCCGTGCTCTAAAATGGAGCTGGGGAGGAGGCTGCAGGTTTCCCTGCCTGTGGGAACCCTCCCTGCTTGGTCACTTCCACCCATTGTTGGGGTTGCTGACCCATGCAGGGCCCTCCCACATCTGCATGCTTTTCTGAAGCCAGCTGAGATGGTCTCTAGAACGATTTTGATAGCCAGCAATTTTGCTGTCCTGGTTTTCTGGAGCTTTCTGCAGCAAGGAAGAGCACACGTGTGGCTACAGCAAAGCCTTGTTGGCAGCTGGCCCCTGGTTTTGAGACACCCCTCCAGTTTGCCAGGGTTTGGAGACCATCAACAGCCTTCATCCTACATGAAAGACACACTTTCATGAAGTCAGAATTTTTCTAACATATATGAAGAGCAGTGCTTATGTGTGCATACATGCATGAGTGTGTTAGAAAACTTCCCAAACACGTACACCCATCTGGGCACACTTCTGCCAGGGGAGGAAGGATGGGCGAGTACAAGGGTACCAGGTGGTGGCCATGCTGCTGACCAGGGGGTTGGTAGTGCTTGGGCACGGCACAACAAATCAATGACAGGACCTGTATGGGGCAGAAATTAATCAGTCAACCATGAATTCTTCTGTCTTGTTGTTCAGTAATTTTTGAGACTTGAATTTTCAGTAACTGGACTTGCACAACCTCTGAAAAGCCCAAGAAAACCTACAGTTTAAAATTTTGCCATAAGAGGGCAGTCTGAGATAACCGCATAAGTAAGTTATCTTGAACAGACCCGAGTTTTTCTTATTAAAAAAAAAGACGACTGACAGGAATTAATGACTTGTCTCAAACCAAAGTCTTATATTTAACTTTAGAAGGGATTTTTGCAATTGGTAACATAGAATTATTATAGAAGGGGAGCACTTACAATAAATATAATTAAATTCCTTCTATCTTGGAAGAGACATAAATGCCTTTGTCCCAAACTCAGGAGTCAGAGGGATGAGATTAAACATTATACAGCTGTATTCTCCTACTAGGAATGTGAGTTTTGAATTTTCCCTTCAGAGCAAAAACTATGTGGTCTAATGTGGGAAGCAGACCATAGCAGTATGTGCTCATGGTGAAAGAACAAAGCTAACACAAGGCAGGGACGGGGCACTATGGCATCTTCAGAGATAGATTTATAAGGAGTTCTCAGGTCTTGCTCCCTGTTGATGAGGCTAGGTCCTGCCAAAAGAGGACTGGCAAGCACAACCCTCTTAGCTCCTGCTGAGTTTTCCCCAGTGCATGTAATCTCTGATGTTGAAAAAGCCAGCCTGGTGCAGGGCTTTGAAAGGTTGCCTGCTGCTAGTCTGATTGCTGGGATCTGGAATAGAAAACCTTATCCTCTTTAAACCCCAACTTGTATTCCTGTGGCACTGGGCAAGGCAGTTGTGTCCCCGAAGTATAAGCCACTGATGAATGGATGCAGCATGCTTCCCACAGCGCCATTCAATGGCTATGTCTTATGGAGTGCCTGGAAACACCACCACCACCACAAAAAATCAGATATATAATGCACTGCCACTCCAGCCCCTGGTTGCTGTTCTTGGCCATCCCCTGGCACAAAAGGTAGGTCCAGGGGAAAAGAGGATTAGAGCTGTAGAGGCTGCTGCCTCCCAAGGTACTGCTGTGGGACTGGTGGGGCAGCAGCAGAGAGGACAACCTCAAAGCTGTCTGCAAGCTTCAGCTCCAGAGCTGGGAGAGCTGGTGGGATGCCACCTCTTCTTCCCTCCTGTGCTTGGGCATCACGGTGGCTCAAAGCAAGCCCAAAACATCTTTTTTTGTGAAAACATCCTTTTGCTATGCTCTTTATCCAATACAGGGTACATTTCATGCTTTTATTAGCTCAGACAAATACATTTTTTCATGATGCAGTTCAAGGGCAGCTGTTCAGTCAATAAAAACTGAGAGAGTGAGCGCTGTTTATGTCCCAGTATCACCGTGGAGGGCAAAAACAGTCAGTCTTGGCCTCTCCTGGAAGAAGAACCACAGGGGGAGACAAACACCAGAGGCAGCTGGTGACAGTGTGATGCAGAGCACAGAAGGAGGCTCACCTTCAAACCACAGCAGCACTCAAGGGCAGGAGATCAAACCCCTGGCTTCCAGCTGAAGGGTGTGAACTGCTCTCATAGACATCAAAGGGCAGTGCTCTCCCGGCTGTGCTATAAGAGAGCTTCAGACTGAGAAAGCTTCAAAAGTTCTTTCTGATGTTATGAAAGCTACCAAGCAAAGAGGTTTGAGCATGCTCTGGGAAGATTTGTCACCTGGTGCTGGAGAAAAATATCCATGCACCGTATGTACTGCAGAATCTTTTCAGGTATTGTTTAGGTTTTAGGCAAATAAAGTTCTCATGAACCTCCCACAATCACTAGAGCCTAGGGGGTTTGCTAGATAAGTGCTTCTGCATAAATTAGATGTGCTTTAGCCAGGACGCTGAAATCTGGCTTAAATCATCATGAAAATCAGAAGGGAGCTTTGAGTCAGGGCTGACTCTAGTTGAAGGCGCTGATTCTGGGTTTGTCCTATATTACCAATATTTGGTGATGAACCCCTGGGCTGCATGATTTCCCCCCAGTCCTGGCATGGGGAGAGTGTGAATCGCAATTGTGTTTCCCTCACAGGGCATGCACCCTTGGGTGAGCATGCTGCTCCCCATGCTCCCTGACCCCGTGTTCCGGCATCCTCAGCAGAGCCCTGCTGTCCCTCTCCTACGCCAATGAGGTGACAAAACTTATCTCCTGGTAATAGGCCCCTAGCTTCTCCTTGTCTTCAGCTCAATCCCTCCAACCTAGAGCTAATTTTGTCTGAGATGAGGTACTGATTTGTAAGGGAATGGTCAGGGTTGTAGCAAGATAAAACTGGACTCTTCCATAGCTTTTGGATGTAAAATTAGCTCTGATTTGATTTTAGTAGTTCCAGTTAAAGATTTTTTGCTGTGCCTTTTTCAAGAATGGAGATCAAAAATACCAAAATATTTGCTATTCCCTCCCTAAGTTTGCTATTACTATCACATATAATGCAATAACATGAATCGGTAAAGATGAAACACCAGATACTCAGAAATAACAGCCTGTGAGAGGAAGGAATTAAAAACTTCCCGACCAGCTCCAACCCAAATAATCTGAAAAAACCCCACACTGATTTCAAGTTTTTCTTGGGGGGAAGGAGATGGAAGGAATAGGATACTTGACTCCCATGCTATCAGCATGGGTTTGCTGTCTGTCATGGTAAAAAAAGAAGAAAGAGCAATTCGTTTATCTTGAGCTCAAGTTCACAACATGTAATAGTCTATAAAATTGTTCTTGTGAAAATCTGAGGTCAATCAAACACACACTCAGTCTTACTGTAATTATTGTGTTAAATACAATTAAGTGTTAACCAGTAGCTAGAAACAGAGGTAATCTTGCTTTTGATGAGTAAGAGACAGTGAACCTTCACCACCCCTGTCTACCATTTTACCTTTAAAACTGAGAGAGCAAGCAAACAGCATGGCAGCCCAGAGGGATTTTGCTATAAATGCACACAGAGGCTTCATAAGAGCAAACTGAATTCCTCAGCTGTATACGGGCAGATGCCTTAAATCAGTGCAGACATGCTCACAGGAGTAAAAAACGGACCTGTCATCTCTGAGGAGCGGTTAGTCCACTGCTACGCTCCCATGGGAAAGGGAAAGGCAATTTTCCCAACCGAAGGAATTGCTCCTTAATGTGAGAGATCATTGAAATGTAAGTAACAAACCAAAACAGATGAAATATGCACAAAGTAAATAGATCAAAGACATCGAGATAATTAATTACCGGCGGTCCAGTTCTCAGAGAAAGACTGTTCATTCACAAAGAAGCCACTGTACCCGACACTTCCCAGTATTGGTGTCTGCAGCACGGATTTGATGATGTTTGTTAATGAGAAAAGACAGAATTATCATGCCAGATGACTGGCTGCCCTAAAAGTTTATGTTCTGTTATGATAAAGCCTTGGCCTAACAAATAAACTGCACTACATTCATAACATCTTAGTTTAAGAAAAAATGCCAAATCCATTTTTGTATTTACTAATGTAAATTTACTAATCTCTAACTGCTAATCATTTGTGTGTTTGCACAGCCATTTCAAAAGAAAGCTCAATGGCGTTTTGAACCCAAATTCTCTTAATTCTTAGTGCTTGGATATCCATCTTTTTAATCCCCTTAGCACAGTGGGAATATTTCTGTTGTAAGGACAGTGAGTGTGTAAAGGATGAAGCCTTGCATCACTGCTGGCTCTTTGCCTGCCTGCACACTGAGATGGTCTCATCCCCTAAGGAATTACTGGAATGACACAAAAAAATGGACTGAATTTATTTTGCACTGCAAGCTCTGGTCTGCTGGGGAGCCTAGCACCTCGAAGGCACAGTTAGGCCTGTGGCCACAGGGTTGTTTCTGTGAGGTGGAGTGTGATATGAGCCAGGGGTGAACAGTAAATTTGAGTTGCCTGGAGTCTGCAAACCCAAAGGTTTTCCAGGTGGGAGGATTTGCTGGGAGCTGGCACTAAGATGAAAGGCGCCAACAGGAGTGAGGAGAGAATGATGCTGATTGCTACCTAGGGGTGGCACTGGGCACCTACCTTCTGCCAAAAACAACAGGAGCTTGATTTAGCCATCAGGTATCTAAATCTCTTTGAAGAGAGGTGTTTGAAGCATCCTGAGGAAGCTGCATGTTTCTCAGAGAGTTTCTGAGAGATGCTGAGGGTGTTCATCCCATCCAGCCCCAGCATCTTCTCTGCCGTGCCCTTCAGCCTCTAATTTTGACTCCTAAACACTTTATGGGTGGATAATGGCACAAGGCTGGAGGTCCAGTCCCTGAAATTTCTCCCACTCCTTACAGGAAAGCAAAACGCTTTCCTGAGGAGAGGCCCAGTAGAGCGCAAAGGAGTTCAGACAGTGGCAGGGAGGTCAGGACAAGTGAGAGGCAACGTCTCTCATGTAGGCAGGTGTTAACAATTTGGAACTTTCAGCATCCCAGCTCTAACTCTGCATCCCCTGGAAACTCTGACTCCACTTAAGTGATATTAGGATCTTGTGGAGCTGCCTGAAGGATGCTCGGTGCCATAGATTGGGATTTCACCCACTGACACAGGGTCTGTGAGCTCACCAAAGGACAGGCCAGGTGACTCCACCAGCCATGGAGGGAACAGCATTAGGGGACAACAAGGGAAGGAGGGAACAACAGCCATGCTCCCCAAATGCCTGGGGAGTGGGGCTGGGAGAGAGGGCAGGAGGAGCGAAGGGGCTTAGGAGGAGCAACTGCTGGGACATGAGGGAGGAGAAGTGGGGAGCTCTGTCGTGGAGGCTAGCTCCAACATGGATTCAGGAGATGGAAGGGTTCTGGGAAAGGGGAGGTGCACAGTGCAGTGCCCCAGCTGGGAGCACTGGTGGCTGTGAATAAAACTGGGATGATACTTTGGGGGAAGCAGAGATGCATGTGAGGGGCAAACCTGAGCTCTGCAGCACCTGGGACGGGGACAGCGGGACTTTGGGACAAGAATGATGTGGGGTTCAGGAAGAAGAAGGTGGTGTTGGGGTGGAGTAATCTTTCCTTCCCCTTTCCTCTCTTTTTTTTCTTTACAAAAAACATGGCAGCCCTCACCTGAATGGATGGATGGATAATTGGCAAGGGGTAACTGTTTTGTCCTCTTCCAGGATTGCCCTCTAAACAATTATATCCCAACAGACCGTGTTCAAATGAGACAGGCTTCTAAGAGTTTTCCTGTGAAAATTTATCACAGATTCTCTCACCCTTTTAACAACATCTCAGCAACTATAAAAAAAAACGGTTGATAAAGCGCTTTCTGTCTATTTATACGAACAAGAGGACCGCACCACATCAGCTGTGAGACTTTGGGCTTTGTCTCTGGCAAAGACCCCACCGTCATTAGTATGTAGCTGCATCTCCAGCTTTAACACTCTCCCAGAATAGTGTTCTCCCACCAGGTGATAGAGCCTAAGCTAAGGGATTTAAGGAGCAGCAAGTGATAGGGGACAGGTGTGAAGGCTTAGTTTACTTGGTTTAGCACAGACCTTTAATTTTAGCCACCACAAATATAATAAGGCCTTTTCTTTATTTATCTATGCAGCCGTGGGGCAGAAAGGGCACCAGAGCTTAAAAGACTTATTCACGCAAGCAGGGCTGCTGTGCTAAGTCCACTATTTACACACTGTGAATGTATTTCATTCACATTAATGCAATGTGGAGGAAAATGGATGCAAATCGTGTGTCTCTGTCTCCGCAGCAGTACAGACGCTGAAAGTGCAAACAGAGGCCAGCAATCTTTGCATTTTCCCTTCTGCAAAATGGAAAGCTCACCTACACATAAGGGCTGAAAGGATTTTCTAAGCCACCCCAAAACAGAAAAAAATGTGCTTGTGTCCAGGGACTGCTAAAAAAATGCTCTATCATCTCCCTGCCTGCTCTATTTTAAGCAGAACGATTTCCCAGCTAAGGGAAAAATAGTTCAAGTTGAAGACATTATTAACATTTTTCAAGAATACCTGCTTCCAGTCTCTTGTTTGTGCCAGGCAAACTGGTTTTGCTGAACATTGGCACAGTTTATGCAGAATATTTCTAGGTGTTACAGGCAGGCCTTTGGGCTGCAGGTTGGTGAAACACTGGTACCAGCACAGAAAAAAGGCAAGAACATAAGTCATCTTTGCAAGTTGTATCCCTGAAGTGGTTTAACTGTACCCATGCATCTTTGTCCTGTTAATACCTGTAAGTCAGAAGTGAATTGGGATTTTAAGATAAGAACTGAAAAATCAAGGCTGAAATAGCTGTTTTGCTTCTGAAGCTTGTGGCAGAGCTGGGGGAGGAGAGGAGTGCTGTGTGACAGCACAGCACCTATTCTCAGGGGGGCTCCAGCAGCCGAAACGGACATGGGGACCCTGACTGTGGGTCATGCCCAGCTGTCACCAGTCGTCCCCAGCATGTGAGGACACCCAGCAAATGCTGATGAAGCTGTGACAGCCATTCAGCTGCTCTTGCAGGTGCATTTGGTGCTCCATGCAGCCACCGCTGATCCACCCAGAGACCCAGAGCAAGGTGTCCCAGCCATGCTCGGCCGCTGGTACTGGGGGCATTCGAGCCAGGACTCTGCATAGCATGTCGGATGCCACCGAGGGATGACAAAGTAGTAACGGACTGTCACCTTTCCTGCTCCCGCACCCTATCCAACATTATTAACAGCCTGCCAGTCCTACTGGGTGAAGATTCCTGAAATAGCACCTTTTCCCACCCCTCCCTGCCAGGAGCAGGGCTATTTGCCAGCTCTACTCAACACAAGGAATAACCTGTACCACGGGAGCACCTATTTAAAGAGATACTTTTTTATGTTACTCCTTTTCATAGCTGAAGTGCCTGGAGAGAAGCCAGGAGTGACTCTCAGGCAACTCTGAGCTGCTGGGTAATTTAGCTGTAGCTGGGGTATGGGGGGTCAGGGTGGCAGAGAACTGGTTTTATCTGGCTCACAGATTTAAAAACAGGAACATGTTCAGACCTACTTTGGTTCAAAAGGTGCTTTTTTTTTTTTGCTTGGCCATCTTTGTTTTCCAATTGATTTTCTGATTTCTGTCCTGGCTTGAACATTTTGAAAAAGGATGCACGCCGGGAAGTCACTACTGGAAAGCTGCAGCCTTCCTTCTTGTCTTTTACAGATTACCAAGGCTGCCGAGACCAGAACACATGTTTTTCCTACTGCATTAAACATTTTGAATGTATGCTAAAAATGATAATACGTTATTGAAGGGACTGGAATTTTTCCTTCAGGTGTGATGCCTTTAGGCCATTTGTGCTTCACACACAATTGCAGGTAAGGGCTTGTTACACTGGCAGAAACATGCACTTAATGAAATGTTATTCTCCGTCTTATTATAGTCAATAAGAGAGCTCAGCAGTCACTCAGCTTTAACGTATCCTACTTTTTCCTCAAAAGCTTTGCCCTGGAGTCAGAGCTGCAGTGAGGCTGGAGCAAGAAGGACATCTGTCCTCCGAGGAAGATCCCAAATGGGTGCAAACACGCCAGGACCCTGCCAGCCGCTGTGAGCACCTGGGAAAGCAGCCAGGAAATGTACAGTGAGCAGGAGGTGACAACAGCAACAGGAAGGAGCCCAAGAAGGAGGAGGAGAGGGCACCAAAGAGCTCCAGGAATAAAACCTCCAGAAATAGAAAGGGATGGCGAGGGCAAGGCGCCAGATTTCGCCCTCTCTCTGGCGGCACACCAGCAGGACTTTGATGATGGCCTGGTCCTCACTAAAGCTGCACAGCCCTAGTCCCACAACCCAAAGCAGCAAGGATGCACCCCAGTAGGCTGGGAATCTCCCTGGGCAAAGCCCAGTAGTAAAACATGCACCAGAGGGCAGGCAGCCCAGGGGTGCCAGGGCCACAAGTGGCACTTCTCGCCCAGGGGTCTGGCACACCCGTACCTCACAGACACAGCCCTGGGGGGATCCAGTCAGTCCCTGTGGCGCAGGGGGATCGTGGACCTGCTTCACACAGGGAACGGTTAGTGACACAAGCCCTTGCACTTGAAGAAGCCTCCTGCTCCTCTTGACAGCTTTGCAGAAGTTGGCTATAAGCTGGCTGCTCTGCTCTGCTCAGGTAATACCCTGATGAGGTGTCCACCCAATCCCTAAGGGATCCCAGGGTCCTTTTGGAGACTTTGTCTTTCCTTTCTGGCTAGCTTTATCATCAGTTGTGGTGCAGCTGTTGCATTCTTATTTTATGTTATTGGTTAAAATAGTCCCATACTGGCTCATCTTTATCTTGAAGCTGCAGAGTGTCAGCAGGATGAGTTCTCCTGAAGGTATTGATCAATACCTGTGGATAAGAGCTGGAATTTTGCAGTATAACTTGAACCAGGTTTCATTTGGGTTTCTCAATTAATATTTAACTTCAGGCAATTTGAAGATATTAAGGTAGCAAAAGGCACATTCCCAGGTAGCTGCGCTCAACACGTAGGCACAGCCCTTCTTGCTGGATGTTGGCAGGGTCTTATTGCATGTCCACAGGCAGCATCTTGAGGGACAGAGCATGTTCAGGGCATCACAGCTGATGAAAAAAAATTCACATGCAGGGAGATTGCAAAAGCAAAGGATTCTGGAGGAGCTCATTGGGCCGAGCTGACTGTTCCCAAACCATGCTGTGTGCTGCAGGGCTCATTGACTTGGCTGGGAGGTGGATGTGCTCCCTTCCCACCACTGTCCTCACCACCTTGCAGAACTGTGTCCACATTTTGACTCCTGAATGCGTTTCCCCGGCATGACCGGGTGCTGGCCCCAGCCTCTCCAGCAAGCAGAGCGTGGTGTTCCGCCTGCCTGCTCGCAGCTTTCGCCTTTCTTCTGTCCTCTTGCTATTGTATCACTACCATAAAATGCAGTTCTGACCTTTTTGTCCTCAGCAAGCTATTCATTTAAAATACAAATGCTGTCCTCAAACAGCAGTCATTAATATGAGGCAGCAAATTCTTTCCTTTGTTCTTTATTGTTGATTTCCCCCCATTGGGAAACTGCATAGCTGCAGGAGCAGCTTGCCAATCACATACTTTCAAATACTAATTTGTTTAATTATAAAGGAAAAAAGAAACAAGCCAGGGGGTGATAAAAAATGTCAAGGTTATAAACCTCACAGAAGTCCTCTGGCCTGGAATTTTTATTAATTCTTTAAATGTAAATTGCAGGCCCATGGCTGCACATCCATGCCTCCCGCTGAGCGCCAGGTAGCACGGTGCAATTTGCCCTGCAGACCTTCCGCACAGCACTAAACCCAAGGAGCCGAGCTCTGCCCTGGGCTGCCTGGGAGCAAGGCTGGTGAGATGCCAGCCTGGCCACTGTTCCCATTGGGGGCATCAGTCCCAGCTTGTGCCTGGCTGACTGCAGGCAGGAGCCGGCCCCTGACCCAAAGGGGGTCAGACTGTTGTGGGGGCAAAACCACTTCTGTCTTTGGGAAGCTGTGGTTTAGAGTGCTAATGAGTGTCAATATTGCATCTGTGATGGTCTAAGGGAAGAGATGAAAGAAAATACACATCAGGGAGTGACACTTTTTACTAAACCAAGAGGGACAGCTGAAAAAAAGACGAATATTTGGGCACCTGTGCGGAGACTTCTGTCCAGAGTTTCCCCTAAACATGTGCACCTCTCAGACCCACCAAGGAAAATGCTTACTAACCATGAACTACAAGCTTTCACCATTTTGTGATGTAACTGGATGATTTGCAATGGAAAGCAAACAAGACTTACGGATATTTAGCTTTTAAGTGTTCAAGCCCTTGGGTAGCAGCTTCTGCTAGGTTATTAGAGGTGGGTTTTTGAGCAGTTGTCTTTTTTGCCCATTTCCAGGTTTTTTCTCCTTACCACCAACCAGTGTCTGACACTTTTCTTCTCTTTTTAAAAGGATATTTTTTGATGGTCTCTTCTGAGAAGCTCACAATGCCTATGCATGGTACTCAGGCATAGTGGGAACATTTCTGCCTACAGCAATCAGCTCTGTCCTGTTTGGACATTATTATCACTTAATCTCTTTCCTGCCTCTGTTTCTTGCAGTCACAGGTTTGGAGAAGCGCCCCGGCACCCTGACACCCAGGAAAGGCAGAGCATCCCATGCTCATCCTCAGCACTAGCACTGCCCTTGCACCCCAGGACTGTGTTCTCCAGCAGCCCCTGCTGCCTGCAGAGATGTTCCCCAGCAGGGCTGCTGCCTGTGCGAGGGTGCCTGGAAACAGGTGTTGAGTTGCTGTGGTAGGTATGTGGCAGATAACCACAGACCTGCTGTGGTGCTCCCACATGAAGGATGTGACAGCAGCCATTGCCGGGGGAGACCTTCCCTGGGCAGCGAGCATCAAAGAGATGGGCACAGCTCAGGGACCTGCACTTCACCGTTGTCCTGATCAGAGCTGCCACCATATCAACAGCTAGAGATACTGGAGGGCTCCAAGGCTGTGAATGTGAGGGAGGCAAAGTCAAGGAAAAAATTTATTAACTGTGTTATTTGGGTCTGTTTGCATGGGAAGGGTAGCTATCTCTGTTTGTTCACGATCTTGTCACATAATGTGATACAGAGTCAAAATGGATTTTATTGTGTACCACTTGCACTAAAAAAAATTATTTTCCAGTATGTACTACAAGAGGCCACTGTTGTCGTTTCCCCCTCTGCTTAAGAAAGTAATCATGGTTGCATGACAATATCAAGGGGAAAAAAAAAACCAAATCATGCAGAGACACCGCCTCTCTCAAAAATAACTTATACTGTATTTCATTGATGAGAAAAGGTCAGAGACATTGGTTAAGTCACACAGTTTGAGTGGGTCTACAGTGGAAAGCACTGTAACCACAGGACTGTGCAGCAACAAAACCAATATCTAATTATAACACGTATAAAGTTTGTGTTGGCTGGGAACTGATACCTGAAGGTTGTTTCTCAGTTCATAATGGGCAACACAGTGGATCTCTTGACAGGAATCTTTGGGGGTTTTTTGAGTTACGTGATGCTTAAGATAATTGACCAATTCATTTCCTTAACTGGAAGAGAAACAATGAGTCAGTAGCCTTGATGGCTCGTTATTATTAAGATAGTGTTTATTCAATGAGCAGCAAGGAGAAAATTGGAGTGGAGGTCGATGCTCAGCAGCTTGCAAGTGGATAGGATAAACCCACTTGCCTGCAGTGAGTAAGATCCAGAGCACCTCTGGTTTGCAATAGGTGACCCTTGCTGCCCCTCAAACATATGTGCTCTCTCAGTGACGGATCACCCCTGTCCCAAGCCTACAAGAAGTGGACTGTGGTGAGCTCCAAATCCACACTTTATATTTTGTCATGGCTTTCATATGCTCTGGAAGGCAGGAGGTGGGTGGATTTAAAACCATAGGGTTTGAAGTGCCTTACTACCTTATACTATTGGTTCTTAGCAGGCTTGTTTCATGGCAGCTCAGCTGTCACCAGCAGGCTGGCTGCTAGCACATGTGCTCCCCAGGACCTGGGTTTCTGCAGCCACATGATGGGTTCTGCCTCTGCCCCTGTGGCATCTGCTGGTGGAGAGGATGGCTTGTTCGACCTTCTGCAAAAATCTGTGTCAGGACCATGGCAAGTGAGAGTTGTGGTGGTCTCACCATGAGAGTGCTGCTGGTCAGGAAAGCCCAGCCCTGCTCTGCTCCTGAGTAATGCCAGTGAAGGAAAACAAAATCCTCCAAGCAAGACAAAGGGGGACAATGCTTCTCCTCCAAGCATTGGTCTCCCTGGAGCCCTCAGACCCTGTAGTCTTTGGGGTAAAACCTCTTTGGGCAGCACCAGCCTCCACCAACAAGCTGGGTGCAATTGCTGCACCGACCGGAGAGGGGGAACTGGGAAGACTATAGCCCTGTTGCTCCCCAGCTTTTTTCCATGGATGTATCTCCATGGACTACAGATAATTAAAATGAAAATATTTCTTCAGTATAATGAAGAAACATTTAGAAGACTTCAGAAGCTACACTAAAATTATGGTAACACTCACAGTCTTTCAGAAGCAAAGCAACAGGCTTTCTACATTGCAATTCACTCATAAAAAACCCCTTCTGTAACATAACATGAAAGCAAAATCCTTGTTTCCCCAGCTGAGTAAAACTTGAAGATTAGCCATGTAGGTTTATTTTTCAAGATGCTTTTGGACAAACTGTCCTCCAGAATATGCTATGCTGCTAACTCACGCTACAGGAAAAATAGCAGTGCAGAAATTGTACCATGAAGCAAGAAGTTATCTCTGTTGTGGATTTGAGCTTGAAGCTGACATCCAGCTGGCAGAGACTAGATGGCTATTAAATATGTCAACAGCTCCAAATAAATGCCAGGATAGCCTTGTGAAGAGGAACTCCTGATGATATTTTCTCTTGTACTGTTGCTATTTTAGTTCTATTTGTTTTCTCTCTATTTTGGATGTTATATAGAGAAAAAAGACTCTACACAGCTAGGGAAAACAGAGTCCTGGAAGGAGAAGAATGAGGATGCCAGCTGGTCACCCCTCCTTTGCTCCTGGCTAATATGACTGCTTTTGATTTTTTTTTTCCAAATCACAGAGCATTTAAATGACAGGTATGGTATGTGCTCAGTATATGTCATCATCTGCCTGGTATTCAAGGATTTCTAAGGATTTAAGCTTGCCTGCTTTTTGAATACAGGACAAGCAGCGATCCCTGTTCTCCGGCATGTGTAGGGCTTCCCTGAGGGTGAAAAGAGAGACTGGAATTTAAAGCAATTCTCATTTATTTAGTATTTCCCTGTACAAAAGCTGGGACTTTTCCAAAGCTGACTGGAGTGCAGTCATTTGTGGAGAACAACCCGTGGCTGCTACCTGGGTTATGTCAGCATGTAACAATACCTGTCTGCCTCGTGAATGTCAGACAAAGCTGTCATAAATCTTCAAGCCCAGCAGTAAAATTAATGGGAATTGCAGAGAGCAGGACCTTGTCAGCTTCATAATAAGTCTGTGGGTGGAAAAAAAATTTTTGTGCTTTCCTTCAGGCATTAGGCAACCCAGCTACTGATGCTCAGTGGCTATTATCCAATTATAAGTGCTTTTTTTGCTCAGAAGAATTCTGTTGTTACCGCTTTTAAAGTGTCAAAGTTAAATAGTCACCAGCACAGAGCACGAGCGAGGGAGCAGACCCCGCTGCAGTCTGCAGGCATCGCCTCCTCTCACCCTCCAGTCTCAAAGCTCTTTGCAACATTACTTGTATTTTGTCATTTGCAATATTGCTTTGTCATTTCAGAGGTGACTGGGGTGAAGCGGGGGCTGGCCTCTTCCCTATTCTGCCTCGTCCAGCTGATCAGTATCAGCCCAGGGTGGGACATCCTGTTTACGTCCCCAAGCAGGACTGAGCGTGCTGGACCGTCCCACCGGCACTGTCCCCGCTCCCTGGTCTCCAGACCACTGCCACAGGTTGTTGGGCTCCTCAGAGTGTCAAGGCCAGGCTGTTTGTCCACACTGTGTTGAGTTGTATTTACAGTGCCTTTGGGGGTTTCTGTCGGTCACCCGCTGCGACAAGAGAAATATTTTTTTCCCCCTCTGCTGCATAGCTTGGTTTCTGTTTTCTTGTTTTTTTTCCTCCTGCCTGTGTAGCTGTTGACTGTGGCTGGGGCCAAGTCACGGGGCAGGATGTGCTGCTTCTCCAGTGGTACGGACTGCGAATAGATTACACAGTTTTCAGGAACTTTTCCGAATACTGGAAGGTGACCCTCTGTACCGCTGAGTTGTTAGCAGGGCTCTTGGCACAGCCCTGGCCTGCACCACTTCATCCCCTCCCGAATCCCTGGCCTGGGGGCTGCTGAGGGCCAGGGTCCCTCACAAAATGTCTGTTTTGGAGGTGTTTGATGGCACAGATGGGGGTTGTTCACACTGCAGAGAGGCTCTGGGCATGTTTAGTTTGCACGCGCAGCTCCATGTGAAGGTTTTCAAACTGCTTAAGCATTGCAGTGACCAGGCCTGGGCTCCCTCGAATCGTCCTCCCTGCAGCTCTGGGGGCCTTTTCGAGGACCTGCTTTGCAGGTCAACAAACGACCCTCTGTTGCAGCTCTCTAGGGAAAGGGGCTGATAGGGTCTGGGCAGCCAGGCCAAGCAAGGGGCTATGGCGGCGATGGCTGAGGCTTCCTTGCCTCCTGCCACTGGGGTCTCTTGTCCCTGGGTTTGCCCACAGCTGCAGAAGTGGCAAAGGATGCTGATGGTGTCCCTGCTTGGATTTCTGCTCTGTTTAACTTCCCTACCCATATGGAGGGTGGGTTTAATCCCTTGCTCTTGGTGATTCTCTTTGGGCTACGAAAGTACCTGTGCAACTTCCTGGCCCCAGAACTGCCCCTGCGGGGCAGCTGGGCAGCTATAATGGCCCCCTCGGGGTGCTCCTGGGTCTCTTCTGCAACCCTGAGGGCACCAGGGGATCCTTGCACAACGGCCACCAGCAACTCATGTTAGGTGGGGTGAATCTCCAGTCCTTGTTTGTGCACCTGAAGTAAGGTTTCCTTATGTCCTACAGGTCTTATTCAGGTGAAGCCCAAGTAGAGAAGATGCAGCAGATTTGACCACCCAGATGCTGCACAAATGCTCAAGGTCCAGATGTGAGTTGCACCCGATGCAAAGGAGAGGATAACCAGCTCCTATGAAGAGCAGAGACAGAGCAACTGTGTTTTTTTACAGCTATACATTTTAAGGCTATAATTTTAGAAATATCTCCTACTGAACCAAACAAGGATGATGTTCGTGAATCAGGCACGGGAAATACAGTGATGAACATTCTTTACTCCAGGTTAACGCCATCCTAATGGACAGTTGCTTGGTTTTGATCTGTTTTTCCTGTGTTTCAGTACCTTGGTGTGTGTCCTGAGCCCGGAGCTGGGCTGCATTTTGCGCTTGCTGAAAGGGGTAAGTATCCATGTCTGCAGTAAGTCAGTTGAGGGAAACTTCACTAATGTTGAGTTTAGGAACAATTTTATTCTCAGCAATTTTCATACAGATCCAAGGGCCTTTTGGCAACCCTGTTTTCCAGACAACTTAAAATCCAGGTCCTGTGCTCAGTAAGTATATGACTTCTACATGTAAGACGGAGAGAGAAGGCCAAAGAAAGAAATGCCAGCAGTGTGAGCAACCAGCCTGGCCAGGGAGAGCTCAGAGATGTGAGCAGAGAAAACGCCATCTGGGAAATGAAGCAGTGAGCAGTCCCACGGGGATCCGTATACACATACCCTCACCCACACCTGTGCTCCCCAGACCTCTCAGCAGCCTGATAAACTTCTTTTACACATCTTCTACTGCAGCAGAAGTGTCCAGGTAGAGCTTGGAGATGCCTTGAACTGCCAATCGCATTGTGGGAAACAGAGCTTTGGCATGACAAAACCTTCCCTGACCTGTGTGAATCGGTGGGGCTTAAGCACATCCGTGAGCACATCACACTCATGAGTACATCATGCCTGCAAGCAGCCCAGTGTTATCTTTGCTCCAAAGGAGACACTGAAGTGATAGAGAAATGAGGAGATGGGCACATCCTGGAGCTGGACTGGGCACACAGAGCAGCTGTCCTCATGCCTGCTGTGGCACGTTGGCCTCTTGGCCATGCTAATATTTCCAATACTCTAACAAGTTTCCCATATATAGTGTATTTCCCAGCCTGTGAGCCTTGCTGAGGCCTCATTGCCTTCCCTTGAACCAATAAAAGGCATTCATGATGTTTCTGTGCTGAACTGTGGGAAAAGAGCGGCAAGAAGCTGTGACCCCTGGGCAAGGGCATGCTTTGGAAACACTGTCATCAAAAAATCAACACGTCAGCCCAGAAGGCCCACAGGCAGCCGATCTCCTCCTGCCTTGTTGGAGAGAGGGCTCCTCTGGATGCTGGGGCAGCAGCCACTGGACATTTTTGAGATGTTTATTCTAGCCAGTGTTGATACTGAAGGCAATATGATAACTAAAAATAAAGATTAAAAAAAAGATCACACTGCAGCTATTTGTTCCTGAGTTGTTATGTTTACCCATACCAGCCTGGCTTTCCATTTACGCAGGTCTGTAGTACCAGATGTTCAGTCATTTTCAGCAACATGGTCACATCCCAGAAGATTTAGCCTGCTGGAGCAACTATATTAATCATGCCTGTAATATTCCACTGTGACTAGAAGATTGCGTTCCTCTGGGACAAGTGATGGCTGACCGGATGGGCCCCACACATGTGCAGCCAGCACATCTCTGAGCCCTCTCCGGGCTCTTGTGGTGGCAGGAGGGGACACCAGTTCTGCACCTTGCTGGGGCTTGGTCTGGGAGGTGCCGAGGAGGGAGAAGGCTCCCATCAGCTGCAGCTCCTGGTGATGGGACATGCTGTCCATGGGTTGCCCAGTCACCCTACAGCCAGCTGCTGCTGCGAGGAAGGATGCAGACAGGGCTGCAGGCACCTACTACCCCATCTCTCCTTTCACTTGCAGCCTGCAGGCATGGATGGTGTCTGTTAAGGTGCTCTGAAACTGTTCATGATAAAGGGACATTTCTCCTTCCAGCCAAAATCCCCTGACAGAAATCTCTCGTGGGCACATTTGCCCTAAGGAAGCTAATCCCTTTCCTTTGTAAAACCACCAGTGCCCAGACCCAAGGCTAGGACTGGGATCAGACAAGGTCCTGTAAACAGCGTCCGCCACTGGAGCCATCGCAGCTCCCTGCAGTGCTCGAGCCATCTGGGACTGCCGGCCTCTCGGCTCACACTCTCCAGTTTTCACAATGCCACATTAACCAACCAGCCATTGCTAATGTAGTTTTAATTGCATTAAAATAAAATTAAGCTAAATATATGTGGAGTGGGTAAAACTGCAAAGTTTTAAATCAAAATGGAGATACTGGAGGCTCTTAGTCTCCAAGAGTCCCCACAGGAGGAGTCTTTCCCTCCAGCTGCCAGGGAGATGGGTGCTGCTGCAGCGTGGTGCCTGGCAGTCACTGATTAACTGCCCACCCGGGCAGGTCCTGCCCACAATGTGGGTTTTGCCTTGACCCCCTGGCTGCTCATTTCTGATGCTTGACTTCACTCAGTGGTGTTTTTAAAGACCTTTTGCCACGGTGCTCGTTTCCCATAGCCTTTTATTTTATTTTTTTTTTCCCTTTACAGTTTCAAATGTTTCAAATGTAGAGAGTGAGCCTGACTTCTGCCATCCCTGGCTTGCTTTTTATGGGTAATTCCTCTGCAGCAAAGCCATCAGGACTGTGTGGATGCAAGGATCTGGCCAGCTTTGAAAATATTTAGGAACAATTCCCCTTCTTATGAGAAGAGCTTATAAGTCTCTCAAAATAGAGGTGAAATGGGAGTTCTGTGAGCCATGCCTGCTACTTGGCTTTTTACCATATGGTGAATATTATTCCTCAGAAATCAAAATATCCCCCATGGCAGCTTTTCTGTACCCAGCTCCATCTTTGCTGTGCTGTCTAGCGCAGGCACAAAGACTGCATTGCCAGTGATGTAGTAACAGGAGATTAAAATGTTGAAATCATATTATATTTATTACATACATAAGATATAAAAACAAATTACCAAAATAGTATCATTTTTTTGTGAGTCCACAGGACCTTGAAAGAAAAATACATACGTAAAGTGAATTGGTAGACTCATGACTTTTCTGGTGTTGTATGTCTTCCTTTTCTTTCCCCTCACACACAAAATACACTCTATGCAATGTGGTTTAAAGATGCTTTACAGAAAAGATATATTTTAGTGCTGAAAACTGCAGTAAACTGTGCTATATTCCATACTGATGTTAATGAGGAAGTATAATGGCTGTATATATTGCAAACAATAACACAGAAGAAAACAAATAAAACGTTCAGTTTTAAATACTAACATAAAAATAAAACTCCAGGTCCACCATGGGTCGCTGGGTTATGATATGCAAATGCGAGTCCTTCCCGTTCTACGCGTCCACTCCTTTTCCTGCAGACAGAGTTTTTCTCCTCTGACAATTGCATTTTTTTATCTCAAAGTCTCTCCTTCTTCTCACGCAGCTTGTGAAGTCTCGCTAGAGTCCTGCCCACGGGGGTCCAAGTGCTGGTCTGAAGCTGGGACTCCAGTGCAAATACTTTATCTTTCAAATTGCATCCTCAGATACTCTGAGTGGCCAGTGCCAGGCTGGCCATTTCCCTTTATACCGTTAACGCCGTCCAACTGGGGGGTTTTTCAGGAGTGCTTCTGTTTCAGGGAGTTTTGTTCATGTGCCACCTTCAACTTCTTTCCCCAACACAACTACACATCCCGTGAAGTGGCAAGTAATAAAGTGCTTTATACAATGAAATATTTACACCAGGGTTAGGTTCATTTTTAACACTTCAAGGACAAAAGCTCAGAGATGCTGCACCCTCTGGAGCTGGCTCTTCTCTGTAGCCATGCAGTGGGTGGAGAGCCGGTCTCTGCCCCGCACCGTGCTTATGCCAAGGCAGAGGGATTCAATTCACTCCGGCAGCTCCATCCTTGCCAGCACAGGCAGAGCATTTAGCCCCTGAAACCTTCATCAGGGTGACCAGGTTAAAAGCACATGGTGCCCAATTCTTTTTGATGGGTGCTGTGTCCTAACCCAATGGGGTGTTTCTAAACAATGGTCATCACTGCCATGCTGCTGCCAGTGCCTGCTCTCTGCTGCACCTGTCACCTTCCCCACAGCATCCCCTTGAAGCCTCTGGAAGTCACTCAGGATCTGTGCTCGTGGCACTGGCAGCAGTGTTTTGCTTCTCAGCTGTAGCTCGTGGGCACGCTTTCCCTCTCTAGGGTGGCAATTTAGTCTAGGGAGACCAGTGCTTCACAGGAGTTGCTCCAACATTGCACAAGAGCAAGACAAGTGTCTGCCCTTCCTTTTGTTTCCCTCAATGTAATTCCCTCAGGTGAGCTCCCGGCAAAGAAGCCACAGGCAAGTGAATGAACATTGGCCAGGAAGGGTTAAATTAAACAGCGCCTACAACTCTGAATGCCTTGCTACATACACATTTTGGCACTATTTTCTTACATTCCAGTTTTCATCCTAGTGGTCTTCTCTCTGTGAAGGCTGTTGCATTTTGTGCACAAAGAAATGCCCTTGGGCGGTCACGCACCTCTAGTTGCAGCCTCTTTTCAAAATCTCCAGGACCTTTCTTCCGAGAGCTGACTTCCACTGATGGACAAAACTTTTCATGTTGACAATGAGTCTGCCCGTTCGGATGTCCTCGTGTCCTGCCACAAGGTACTCCAAGCCTGCAAACCAGCAAAGAGATCAGGGACTGCACAGCACTATGCTCAAGAGGCATATTGGCACTGCAAAGTCAGCCTAGATATTTAGTCCCATGTAAAGAAGCACTTATATGAATAAATACTTATACATATTGATTCTGTTACATATCTGTATATCTATACCTTTATCTGTATCTGTGGAAAAATGACCTCTGTGGCACATCTATTGGTGACATGCAGCATGCAAACTTTGATTTTGCTGGCTTCTAAATATAAAGGGAAGCTGAGGTCTGGGGACTGCACTACAAGGTTTTATACCTTGTTTGTGAACTGCTATTATCTCCATTTGATGGTCAACTGCCTCACCACTCCTTGAATACACTTGAGCCTGGAAATTGGTCGGTTAAGTGCATTCCAGCAATGACAGAGCAGGACAGACCAGTGCTGGTGTGTTGCTCAAAATGGACAGTGGCCCCTTGCAGGCAAATCCATGCTGGACCCTTCCAAGAGGCAATATTAGATTTGCTGGCATGAGCACCCCAGAAGAGCCTGAGGGGATGGCAGCTGCACTGAAAAGATCTGCACTAATTTCTGCCTCCACCAGATGTGTCAGAAACATGATGGCAACACCTAGTGAAGTCTTGCCTGGTGTCCAGATGCTGCCAGAAAGGGCTGGAGCCCGTCCCTGCCACGCTCTGCCACAGGGCTTGCCCCAAGCATCCAGGTCTGCACTTGGCTTTCAGGACACGACTCAAAGAGAGCTTGGAGCCAAGCAATAACTGCTAAGCGGGAGGATAGAGCAAAGCCTTCGGTTTGAATTAGCTAAAGAAACACTGCCATGCATCCCAATAGCCTAAATGGGCCACAGACGTGCCATAAATGAGGATAACAACATGGATAATTCCTCCCATGGCAGCAGGAGCTCCCTGCCAGGGCCACCATCCCACTGCAGCATGCTTTGGGTACAGCAAGCATGAGAACGCCCTTGTACCCACTCCTCCTCGCACTGGGCCAAGGAGCACCACGTGGTGGTACAAACTAGCATGGCGGAGATGGGTCTCCCCTAGTGCTCTCGGTTGCCCCACTCCATCCTGGCCACAGCAAGGAGTCTGCTCATGTTTTCTTGGGTTTTCATTTTGTAGTTCAGAATAAAAGAGTGTACCCTAGTTAAAGGTCAAATGTTTTTCTTTAATTCAATACAATTTGTTATCTACTCCATCTGAGGTTTTGGGCACACACATCCTCTCTTCTGCCAAGTAAACACAGGATATGTGTATGGCAGGATCACCCTTTGCAAAACATTTGTTTTGGCCCTGTCAAGACTGCTCTTATAAATATCATTCTTCAAGGGCTCCTGAATCTATTTTCCTTGAGAGACAAATGTGGCACACATCCTCAGAGAGCAAGAAAATATTGCTGTGGCTGCTGATTCAAAAGGTCTTTCTAGATTTTCAACCTGATGTTACAGAAGTGTAAAAATAAAAGGAATCAAACAACTGAGATGCCACAAGCCAGGACTTGAGGTTGTGAGATTTGCCCTGTGTCGCTGGCAGGCAGCTCTGTGCTTAGTTGTGTCCGTGCTTGGCAGAGCTGAGGAGGGGAAGGGGCTCCTTTTCCCTTGCAGACAATTGAAAGCTTTAAATCTTTCAGCTCAGTGTCCCCCCCAGAAGTCTAACCTGCCTCTGTGGGTCTGTGCACAGGGCAAGGTGTGCAAGGGTAGTGAATATCCCCTTGTAGGAATATAAACTCATTTATCAACTGAAAAGAGCACACGGAGATTTGATAAATGTTTGGAGTTTTCATTATATCTGTATGTCGTGAAATTGTTTTATGTCAGCTTGGCATTTTATCTGGCTATAGTTGGTTTAGTCATCTGGAGGTCACAAGCTCTTACTCTGGGAGAGGGTTAAATCTGTTTATATTGCTGACCATCGAGAAATAAATGTGGTAGCTTTGAAATGACTGAATCTTAAACATGTACTCAGTCGATGTTTTCAAGTTTCTTGTTAGAACCAAACTTCACAACTTCTTTCCAACATGAAAGCTGAGATTAATTTATACTTATAGGACTTCAGCAGCTGCATTTCAAGAGAACAGCAAAGTTTGTAGTGTAAATCATGAGAGCTGGCAAGGGAGTAGCACCTGATGAATGAGATGCCTGGTTGTCCCTAAAGACCGTTGGACCTCCACCCTTTGGCTGATGACCAAGCTATCTTCACCGATTCTGTGATTAATGCTGTCTTTTCCTCTGCTAGGGAAAATCACTGAAGCTCCTTTGAAGTCAGTGGAGTTGCAAAGCTGCGTGTCAGGTGTGGGGCTGCCCTGCACCATCAGCATCTGGCAGCTTCCACAGCATTCCTACAGGTTCATATTAAGGCTTTCTTGCTTGTGCTTGCATTGCATGTGGAAAAATAAAACACCTGTATTGATTTAATTATAGATTTATGGTGTTTTACCAATATCCAAAGTCTTACTGTGCTCAAGCAGCAAAGCCTGGCCTAACACTGCTGATTCATCTGACCCTTTCACCTGACAAGACTTCCTGACTACAGCTGTGCTATCACGGCAGCTTGCCTTCAAAACCAAAGATGGGTCACTCCAGTGGACATGAAAGAAGGCTGCAAACACCTCATCAATGAATAACCTTCCTGCATGATCCAGCCTTGCAGACAGCCCTTTTCCCTCAAAGGAAGTTCTTAGTGCTGCACATGTAAGCGACATCTCACTGCTGAAGTTGACGTTCCGATCAGTGATTTCCAAGTGATGTGTGCACCTTACGGAAAGAAAACCCTTTATCTGAATTAGTTGGCAACTGTTAGTTTATCTCAGAGTTGTAAAGAAAGGTGTGTCAGCTAGAGCCTAGTTTCTCTCTGTTGAAGAAAACCCTGAGTCTGCATCTCCTCGTCTGTACCAGAGACTGCATGCAGTGTTTAGCCACCACTAGTTATACTCCATTTCACTGACAAAAGACGAGAAAAAACTGTGAAACCAAAGTTGCCCTCTCACTGCATAAGAGAATCTCTTCCAAATCTTGTAGATGCAAATTAGTGTTACTTTCAAGGAGACATATTCCCTTGAGTTTAGAGTAACACTTCAGTACAATATCATGACTCAAATTAGATTTAAATGTGCTTTTATGGATTCAAATTAGCATTAGTTTGAAGAGATACGTCATGTAGTCGTGACATGATATGTGCCTCCCTCCCTCTGGAAACAGTCTGGGACTGATAAAGCTGTAGGACTGTTGTTATGCTTCCTAAAGAGAATCATATGTTTGAAAGTCTATAGAATGAACCAACTTTTCTCTACAAAATTCAAATTTGATGGAGATTGCTGCTGGAATCCAAATGATATAACAGCCAATAATTTTTAATCAACACTGAGCTGCAATCTCAGCTCATTGGCATGAGGGGATGGAGGGATGAGAATGAAATCTGTGTAAACATGGTGAGGA
The DNA here is from genome assembly GCF_000699245.1 of Pterocles gutturalis. Lineage (NCBI taxonomy): Eukaryota > Metazoa > Chordata > Aves > Pterocliformes > Pteroclidae > Pterocles > Pterocles gutturalis. The sequence goes on from NW_010132465.1 coordinate 23,413, forward strand.
TGTATTGCTCAGAGAGTCAAACTTACCGGGATTGAGAATGGGACAAGTGCAGCCTCTGTTAGTCCAGGATTCTGGGTAGAGTGTCCTCTTGCCCCGGAGGATCTTCAGCTTTGTAGATTTCAAGACTTTCTTGATCTTCACATTGACTTCTGCATGGGAGCCTTTGTCATGAGCTGACAAGATCTTTGTCTTGATCACTGGGAAGACATGAATTCAAAACCAGGAACATATGAAGTATTTACAGTGCTCTCTTCTTTTTTTTTTTTTTTTTTTTGTCTAATGCAGGTGTCTGGGTGAAGCAGTGAGGATAGTTACTTTGCTACAGTGGAGTTAGCCCAATGGTCCTTGCTGGGGAGCCCAGGGTGAGTGCAGCTGCTAGAGAAAGCATACTTCCCCATAGCCATGAGGCTGCTGGTTGGTTTGTCCATGGCCCCTGGACCTGTCATGCAGGCAGTGGGAGAGTTCCAATGACCTGCTTTTCAAAACTTGTGAAGGCCCCATTTTCCCCCAGAGCTCAGCAAAGGCTTTGGCTTCCTTAGCACTTTTGGAAATCAAGCGGAAAGCCTTGCTTTCAGGGACAGACCTGGAGGCTTTGCTGGTCTCAGCCCAGGCAGGGCAGGCAGCAGGCAGGGGGGTGAGGGGCTGCCCTCATCCCACCTTGGTGAGCACTCCTGTTGCCGGTCCTCCTGCTTTGCAGAACCACCAAGTCCAAATGCAGTGCTGGAGACTGAGATGTTCGTGGGGACTGAGGCAAATCACAGCGTATTTTGAGCTCACAGATACCCACAGGCACACCCCTGCTGCCTGGTATCCCACCTGCTGAGCCCCTGCATGGTGGAGCCTCAGGGCTCGGGTCCCACATGTGAGCCTCCTCCTGACTGTGCTGATGCCTACCCTGATAGGTATCACCGTATGGTGGTGCTTTATTCAGCGCTGCACGTTAGGAACCTCAGGGAAACCTCTCCTCCTACGGTATGGCCTCCTGAAGCTCATGATGAGCCCCATAATTCATGTGTCTCTCCAGTTTGGCTGACACCTTTGCATGTTGAGTGATGAAAGGGTGGGAAGCCTGAGTGCACTTTAGATAAGATTTATGAACTCGGGTTTTTTGTGACTTTTTTAAAAAATTTCTTATCTTTTGCAAGATTAAACACAGTCACTATCGCATCCAGGGAGCAAAGCAAAGCAGAATCAGATTTTTTCCTAATATCACTAAGCCAGAGCTATATTTCAACAGCTGGCGGTCCCTTGAACTCCCCTTTGTGGGCTGCTCCGCAGCCTGCAGAGGTAGGGGTTATCTCTTTGTGCATTTTCAATTTCAGTGCGAGATGAAACAGGTGCAAGAGACGCCTGGAAGCCTGTGAAGGAAGGGAGTGTCACACAGAGCATTCCTTGCTCTGCTGCGGTATGAAGGAGGTGGTTCATTGGTACACACCAGAGAGACCTTAGGAAACAGAGTGCCCCCTCTCATTCATTTAAATCCAATAGAAATATAGACAATATTCATCACCCTATTGCAACAGCTAAGCTTTAATGACAAGGGAAAGTTCCCAGTGGCTGCTGGAGCTGTTTTCTCTGTGTAGTGTTTTGTATAGTGATCACCATCCCCCCTTACAATTCAGTGTAATTCAGATTTAGCAATTTCTAGACCATCCTTGGGGCACCTGGTCTACAGACAGAGTTTCAGTGACCCATTTCTGATAACAGTGCTTTACAGTCTGTCTTGGAGGTAGACAACCTCTCAGGGACACTTACAGCTCTTGTCCTCCCATGATATTGGCACAACAGTATCTTAGTAGCAAGAGAGGTGGGTGACAGAATAAGACGCTTCACCCACCTTGACATGGCACCATGATATCTATACATTTTGGAAAGGCCAAAGATCTGCCCCCAGACTAAGTAGCCAATGGGTTTGCCAGGACAGAGCGGTGCATGCAGCAGCACCTCTCTCGCTTTACACTTTTGCACCACCTGGCAGCACTTCCCTTTATGCCCCTGCCACCTCACCCACCACTCACCGTAGGTGTACTTCATCCCGCAGAAGACCTTGGGATTCCCTAAAACTTGCTCTTTACATTCGCATTTACCTGGGGAAAGAGAAGGATGGAAACAGTTGTGGATTGTACTTAAAAGAAGGGAGCTGTCGTGGGCAGAGCCTGGGACCTGCCAGAGGTTTTCACATGGTCCACAATCCCCGTGCAAAAAAAGCGCTATTTTCAGACACAGGCTGAATACACAATCTTAGTCCAAGGGCAATTATTCCTTGTTTACAATTTGAAAATAGGGGAAACAAAGGCCTTATTATTTTGCCTTGGGATGCAAATAACATGCATATCTTTCCCTGTGGTATTTTCCACACTGTAATATACCAGACAAAATTTTAAAAGGAAATGTTGCAGAGGTTAAGGCAGATTAATGACTTCCGTGATCTTAGAACAAAGAATAACACGATATACTTATTTACGCTTAAAATGAAGTTGCTCAGACAAATGATGGAGCTTTCCCCTCAATTAACTCAGTCATTCTATCTTTGAGATTTTATCACGCTGGTTTCTGAAAATGGAGGAAATGACGCTTGCCTGCTTGCATACAGCGATTGTAAGGGAAGGTGGCTTGATGCAGCACCATGGGGCCAACCTGTCTAGCAGCAACCTCAGGCAGCATCAGCCTCCTCAAGACTGAGGGGGAAATAACTTCCCAGCTGAAACCATAGCTGAAATGCTAGGCAAGCTTCAATTGCATCATAAGCTGCAATTGACGCCAAAATTGGCTGTGGGTATCAGGAAAATTTCTGATTCCCTGCCTGTGACGTGACAAAAAACACTCTCTAAATAATAGTGTTCATTTGTCCAGTGTGTAGTAGTTCTAGTGACTATAAAGACACATTTGAAATTCAGAGCTGGGGCTGCAAATCCAGGCAGGCTACTCTTGCCTTACTGGGAGCTAAATGCTGGGTGCAGGCTTTCAGCATGCACCATCTCCCTACAGAGTTTGCACATCCTCACATTGATGGAATGAGCCATAAGTCTCCTCCAGCTTGTGGAGAGGAAGGAGGTGGTTGTATAGGACGTTAATAGGAGAACGTTTATCCCCTCCTGCAGCTGCCAGGGCGTTAATTACAAGCCAGTGCAGAAGACTCTATCTGCGCTGGCTGCTGGTGGGAGGGGTGAGGCAGGGAAACACGCATGAAACTGCCATCCTACCAGAATGTCGGAGTGCTGAGAAGCCCTGCTCATCCTCCCAGCCCCAGGCAGGCTCGCTCTCGTTGAGCACCGCCTGGAAAGGAGGTGCTTCGTGGTGCCAGGTGACATCTGAGCTGTTGGAGCGAAAGGGAGATGGTCAGCCTTTCTCCTGGAGCCAGAGGAAAGCAGGGCCACTACCAACCCATCCTCTGAATGCAACTTGACTGCATGTCTTGGTGGTGTTAAATGCAAGGGGTGGTTTTGGAAAGTGAACAGGTTGAGTGTTGTCAGAGTAGGTCATGAATCCATTTTGGGTTTAAAATGCCTTATGGGGATTTATACATTATAAATATATCCCCAGCATGGTAAAAAAAAAGCAACAGGTAATATCCAGAAACAAGTATTATTAAAATGTGCTGTCTTCTAAAAGTCAGAGCTTGATTTTAAGTCCAGCACAGTCAATGAAAGCTGAGTTGCAGCAGCAACAATATTAACCCTTTGGTCTCCTCCTGCTCAGATCTCCCTGAGGCTCACATTTTGCTCATGGAGAGGAAGCAACAGTGAAGCTCAGGGAAAACACCTGATACATTAACACCACCACTGGGAGCTGATAATCCAACCTTGTCAGTGCCCTGCCATGATGTGCCAGGCACCCAGGTGAACTGCAGCCTCAGCTCCCATCCCATCCCCAATTCCTGAGTGCACCAAACCCCAAACGTTTTATATAATGGATATTTTCCAGCCCATGTGCCATGCATAAACAGAGTTGGCAGCAGTGCCTTCCCTGGAACAAAGATCATGAAAGTATGGTGAGGCTGGGAGGGGGTGGCCGGAACCCCCAACTCACCTGCTGCTGCGGCAGTCGCCGGTGCGGGGCTCGCAGCTGTGGGCGCAGTCACAGGGGCGGCAGCCATAGGCACCAAAGCCCCAGTAGCCAGGAAGGCAGCGGTCACAGCGGGGCCCTGCCACGCCGGGCTTGCAGGGGCAGTCACCAGTGCTGGGGTCACAGAAGGTGCGGGGTCCCAGGGGGAGCATGGCCGATCCCAGGGGGTGGCAGGAGCAAGCTGCGGGGACACCATGGAGGGGGAGAGATGTCTGTGAGTGCAACAGCTCTGTGGGATGAAGGTGCAGGAGACGCCTGAGAAACTGCTGCTCTGCCTAAGGACAATGACACTTCTGGGCTTTTTTTTCCTCTCATCCTTATAAGTCTGACCAGAATCCCCCCTTAGAAACTGTATGACTTGAACTTCTGTAAGGTATCTTAATTAGTTAACCTACCCTGGTTTGCATCATGTTTTGCCAAACAGGCCTTTATTACTTTCCTTACAGTATCTGGACTCCAATCCAGCCAAGTACCCAGGGATGTGCCTGGCTCACAATGACGTTTAAACTGCTGTAGGTGCTTCATTGCCAAAATGAATCAGAGCATAATTGCCTTCTAAAGTAATAACAACTCTCTTGCATCTAGGAGGTTAAGAAAACCCCCTTGGAACAGCCATTTTAATTAAAGTGGAGGCTGAGCAAAAAGTACCCCTCAGTGTCTGTCTGATTTTCTTTTAAAGCCATCATTTCAAAACATTAAAAAAAAAAAGAATGAGGACACCGATGGCTCAGAGATATGCTTTTACACACACTCTGGAACACAGGTTTTCAGAGTGCATGTCAGAAACTCTGGCTGCTCTTTTTCCCTCCCCCATAGCCCCTTGCAGCAGAACAATGCACTGGAAGTGTTCTGGGAGAATGCTCCCACACTGGGAGAAATGGCCATTCTCACAAACCAGCAAGGATGACCTAAAATAAGTGGTGTGAAGTTTTCCTTGCCAACTTCTTAGGATTTTTCTTTTGCATATATGTAATTTATGTCTGTTGCAAGACTACAACTTTTTTCCCCCTGAAAATGTTAACATTTTCAAAGGTCAGAAATACAGTTATTAGAAGTGTGAGCCAAACCTCTGACGATGTGGTCTGGCCATCAGGCAATGTGGTGCCCCGCAGGACCAGTAGTTGGGTGACTTGTGCTCTCCTTCCCTCAGGGTTTGGTTCTCTGACCAGGATGTGTTACAGTCAGCCTTGTGCATTATGGCAAAAAATTCCCTGCTGAAAGACTTTTGTGTAAAACTCAATTTACTTAAAAAATGTATTTCCTGAGAAAATTTAATTTAGAGGAAAAATTTTCACCGAATTCTAATGGTAGTATTTTCATGTTGCAACTGTGAAGGCAATAAAGCAGAAAAGCCACTGCTCACAACACAAGCTTTCTCTTAAAATACTTACTGCAGCACACACATATTTAATTTGCTCTGACAACATTTTTGTGGTTTCAGGGATTTGACATACCTGGAGTGTTGTTTCAAAATATTAAAGGATAGATTAATATTGGCACTTAACTTGGAGGCGACTACGATTCCAAAATCTTTGCCAAAGTAATCCCCAAATTTTCCCCACCCTTTCCATTCCCAAACAAATATAATTATATAAAATTAAAAGATTAGAAAGCCTCTCCACAAACTGCATAACTAGCTGCAGGCAGTGAACTCCAGTACCTTTAATAGCACAGTTTTCAACAGCACTCACCAAGACTCACATACCTTTCTCCTGAAGTCTGTGAAGTGTTTTACACCTGACACATGTAGCCCAATGCTCTCTTTTCCTACTAGAGGTGGTGGGTATTTCTGGCATTCCTCATCCCCTTCAGGGGAAATATCAAGCACTTAAACCTCTTCCATCCTCCTGCAGTCAGTGAGATAAACCCACTGCTCAGAGAAAGATTTGGTCCTATTTTGGTTGGGTTTCAGCTGAGTTTTACACCCAACCGTATTGGGATCGGAGCTTTTTATGTTGTAGACAATGCTTTCACATAATTTTTTTTCCTAATGGAAAATTTAATGGCAGTGGCAACACCATGGTGACACAGGAATATTAAATTTACAATGGCTTTTATGAAAAATACAGCAGCAAGCTCATAGAAAATGAGAATGTAGTTGGCTGTACTTTTTCATAAAAGCTGCAAAGAGATTAATTTTAAAGGTTAGTAATTTCTACAAGGGCTTCACACCCATCTCCATGGACGCTCTCCTTCCTGACTGCTCCCCTATGAGCTACCAAGGCACTGACCTGTTTTTCATCAGCAACCAGTGAATTGAAGCTTTTTGGTCTTGCATCTTGGGTGGAGGCCCAAGATGACACTAAGTGATGTTAATCTGGATGCTTTGGGTGGAAAATTTACAACGTGGTAAACATTTGTGATGTGCTGCACTGGGAACATGCTGAGCAATGCAGAGAGGTAAAGTGCAGCTCAACATTATGCACCGAGCACAGAAATGAGACTCTAGAGCTCAGATGTGAGCATGTTGTGCCAACTTTGAAATAAATGCATGAAAATAGGACCAAGTGCTTCCATACTATGGCAATGGCAGTAAGAAAAGGGCTGCAGGACCGATGATACAACACATGGCAGCTGCAGTTACTGCCCCCTCATGGGCTGCTGCTCCAAGTGTTGGTTTTAGACCCTGTTTTCCTCCTTCCACCCAATCTGCAACTCACTGCAGCACAGGCAGTAGGAGATCCACCTCCAGGAAGATGAGAGGAGCAGCGGAGCAGCAGATAAAGCACGTACAGACAGTGCTGGATGGCACTTTGTGGTGGATACACGGGCACAGAGCCTGAGACTCTCAATGCGAGGCTTTGGGACAGTGCCAGTCTCATGTGCCATGGCCACCCCACTGGGGACGCCGGGGGTTTCCACACTCAAGGGAGCTCCAGTGAGAGAAGGGCTGGCTGGGCACCACTAGCCTGGGACCAAGGGAAACCTTCCACAAAGTTGATATTTTTGCTTTCCTTTCGATTCATAAGCAGCATGATTAAAATGCCAGTTTACCCCCCTGTACTACCTAGTAAGATTTTGCACAACTTCCGTGCACATATGAATTAAAAACTGCCTGTCCTGGCATCGCATGTGCTGATTGGGATTGAAACGCCACAAATGGGACTCTGGTGGGGCTGGATTTCTCCCCCTGGATTGGCGATACTGTTGTAGTTTCTTCAGCTGCCAGCTAACCTTTGGAAATGACAAATATTTACCCTCAAAAACCTACAGTTGAAAAGCAAAAATAAACTCATCAATTATAAAACCTGATTTATTGTCTGCAATTATACTGTATCTGAGGCTTAAAAATTCATGAGGGATGTAAAGAAAAGGACTGATAGGCATGGCAGGGGGCAAGAGTCATCAGATTGCTGTTTTAAACAGCAGAACATCTCGTTTTATCGGGCACACACCTACTCCTGAGCAAATATTATATACACTCTTCGCACAAAAGACTCTTTAAAGTATCCTTAGAGATTACAGCTTAACAACTCCTTTATTTACTTTGACCTTGGAATTTTTAAATTTTCACTGCTACCCCACGGTTGAGCAATAACGGTGCCTTGAGCCAGAAGCAAACAGGCAATGCCGTGGCCTTCCTGAAAAGAATAACAGGGCACCACGCACGTCCCTTGTTATTGCAGACCATGGCACGGTCCTTGGAAATGTGCCAGGCATTGGCTGTAATCAGTCTTATATAATTTAATTTAACAGTCATTTGCTACGGCCCTGCGAGCTGCTGGGCTCCCCCGGGAGATGCTGGGTCCCTGAGTGCAGGGAGCAGCCCCAGCAGCAGGAGACCAGAAGGGAAAAGGTGAAGGGGGTCTTAGGGAGGACAGTATTTGTGAGTGTTTGAAAAGGCCAGAGAGAAATAATCTGCATGTTTGTAGCAAAAGTGAAGTATTCAGATAATCTCTGCATTTTTGTGGAACCCAGGTTATGCCAGGGAAAGCTGTCTGCCTGACATACCTGAGTACTTCATGCTCTGTAATTCATAAATACTGAAAAAAAAATAGCGACAGAGTAGATGTACTTAATGCAAAAAGTAAATAAATGTAGACTTTTCACTGTACTCAAGGCTATCTCACAGTTCTTGTCAAATATATATTACCTTTGGCCTTTAAATACCAGAGTTCATGAATACTTAGTGGTCCATAAAGAGGCTGGATTAAAGAGTAATGGAAACAAATTTATGGTCTTCATGTCAGACACACATTTTTTGGGGTAAAAAAATGTGGAAAGTGGACTGTCACGGGCAAGTGATTTAGAGACAAATGCCAAAAACTGAGAGGACTGAGCGCCGGCATTAGTGTCCACCGTTACATCAATAAAAACACCCATTAATCATCTCATCTCCACAGCTTCCTCCTGCCCAGAAGGGCTGGGAGAAACTTTTTAATCAGGTCTCCTGGGACTTGGCTCACATATAGCTAATGACATGACGTAATGCCTGACTTCATTAGCGCTGGTCTAACTCGCACACAGGCACACGCATGCTGTTGGCAGCCTTCCCTTTGAGCCATGGCTGTTCTGCAGCAATATGTCCCGAGACCTCTGTTCGATCTGGTTTTGCAAGGAGGGATGCTCCATGCTGGCCAGCCCAGGAGGTGCCATTTGACTCTTTCTCGGACCCTCCAAACAGCCACAGGATTTGGACTGGGTGTTTTGGCACCAGGAAAACTCTGCAATGGGTCCTTGTGAAACCCCTGTCTCCTCAATGGGCTGCATGAGAAGTCACAGCAGATGAAGGCCACTCCTACCACTTCCAAGGTGAAGGGTGTTATTTTTAGGTGTTCAGAAGACTTCACTCAAATCAGTGCCAAACCTTTACTTGTCTTCAATGGCCTCAGAAAAGTGCATGCTCTTCCCTGATGGGAGCTGGCACGTAAAGAGAATCAGGAATTACAATACTAGTGAAGGTAACACAAGCTCAGTAAAAGCACATTTCGGAGATTGAGGGTCCCATACAGAATTTATTTCAGTCTTTTGCTCTGTGTTATCTACCAGGAGTCAATTAATCCAATTGGGTTTTTTGTTTAATCACCAAGGCTGAATTCATGAGTTAGAAAAAACCCTCAAGCCCCCACTTTGGGTCTAAGTGCAAGATTTAAACCTCGTTTTTTTTCTGATGAGACTCCAAAATGAAAGTTTGTCGCCTAAGTTCTGGCAATAATTACAGAGGGAAAGTATCTGATGTTTCAGAGAAGATGACTTGGGACTTTGATGTACACAAGTAAGTAAAGGAACTTTAAAAAGTCATTCAATTCACTGTTCAAAAAAACCCCCAAATTTGTGTACATACTACAGCAGTGAAATACTTATTTACACAAGTAATGAAGAACTGTGGTCAATTCTGTTTCTGTAAAGAGAATTAGGGTTGTAAAACAGTCGGTTCAGCTGCTGCTGCTCCTCCTTCCAAAGAGGGAAAGGTGGAGAGGAGCAGGACTTCTGTGACAGGCTGGTGAGGCCACCGGGGAATCTCACAAGAAAGATTTGCAGTGAGGGAGCAGAACAAAAGCGGTTGTACCCCACAAGACCCTGCAGATGAAAGTGAAACCACACACACCCTCCCAGCATAGAGTGCAGTTCCCCACCCCAGAAGGATTTCTCTTCCTTTAAACGCAGGTAGTTTTCCTTTGGAGGAGAGAGATAGAGATGTGCTCAGCGTCCCCTCAAATGACACAAGCAGGGTGTCAGTCAGATTTTTTTTCTCCCATCAGTGAAGGTCCTCCTCCAGATTTAGGTCAGTGAGGAGAAATCTGGTGAAGCTGGTGGGTGGCTGTAGGCGCACAGCACAGAGCATGTCTAAGCCCTATATTTAGCTGACCAGTGTAATGTACTCAGCGCAGTTTGGGGATCCGGAGTCCCCCACGGTGAGTCATCATTGCTCACAGGGGTCCCTGGGGAGCAGGGCTTTTGGATCGCTGCTTTCGCTTGGGAAATATTTAATTTTACATGTGGCCAAGTCATTGCCTCTGGCTTGGCCTCCTTGCTGTCACGTCTTCTGGAATATCACTTAACTCATGTTCCCGTTTCTCCCTCTATACCCACCTGCTGCTGCTGCAAACATGCACTGGTGGGTGATGCTATTTATCAGCTGCACCCCTGTTGGCTGAGGCACCCTGCTTCTGAGTTTGCAGCAATCACCAAACAAGGAGAACATGCAAACATGACGCAGCTTTTGCTCTCCAAAAATAGCAGAAAAAAGTCAATGAATCATCTCTTTTCCCCTGCCCCTAAACCACAGGTATCCTTGGGGCAGATTTATCAACAGCATCTGCAGGCTTTCACCCTGAAAATCACATCATTGCTTTTTTTGCAAACAGCATCAAAAAAGGAACTCAAAGAGCTCCTTGTCCTTCACTGAAGCAAGAAGATTGCTCCAAGGAGGGTCAGGAAGCTCCCACCTTTCCTTTGACACCTTCCCACTTGAGAAGCATTTTACTAGTAAAACGTCTCTGACTTACCTTTGCAGGCATCTGGGGCAGAGAAGGGCTTTCTGAGGTCCCGGTAGAAGCCTGGCTTGCAGCGCTGGCAGTGCTGCCCTTCTGTGTTGTGCTGACAGCTGTCGCAGACACCACCGCTGCGATTGCCCGATGCCAGCCACGCATCCATGTCAAAATGACAAGTGTCAGCATGCCCATTACACTTGCATGCTGAGATGAAGCCAAAGAGAACAGAAAGACTCATTAAGGCAGTGAAAGATGTTGATTTATAGAAAAGAGACACAAAAACGCAAACCATATTTTGGAATGGGACACCTGACCTATGAACCCATGATTCATCCAAATGCATGAAATGTGATCACATTTTCATCCAGGTTTCCCAGCCTCTAGAGGTGACATTTAAGAAAAAACAATTGCTTTAACTCTTTTATTTCCAGTATGGGTTTCCCAGTACAAGGACAGCAATATGGTCCGGCCAGCACAGGGAGACCTCCCATATTCACTGCTCCTGCTGGGGCAGGATCCTTCCCTCCCTGCTTTAGAAACTAGCAGTGCCCCGTACAGCATCTGCCATGCTCCTTACATCTGACAGGGAAAAGGCAGCTGGAGGGGAGATGTGTGAGAGAGGGCGAGCATCCCCCTTTCCCTGCGCTGGCAGTGGATGAAGCCTGGATGCCCACACACCTAAGTCAGGGGCCAAGTGAGATCTATTCCAACCCCTGCTCATCAAATGCTGCTGGTGGAAACAGCCATTCACTGTCATTCCCTGGGTGATCATCCACACTGCCAGGTGACCACAGCCCACACAGGCAGCCTGATGCTAGCTTGTTGACAGCATCACAGCCCTCAGTAAGCCTGCAAACCTTCCTGGGTGCTGCAATTAATCCTCAGCACCCTTCAGGCTGGACTGCTGCTGTTACTGAAGTAGATCACCCGTGACCTCTGCAGTGCCCTGCAGCCTGCACTCACCCTAAGCATGCTGCCCCGGCACCGCAGAAGTAATCCTCAAACGTCCCCAGAGCCTGGGGCTCCTCCTGCCCCCAGCACCCAGGGGAGTGAGCAGAGCCCCCATCCATCAGCAGAAGGCCATACCTCCCACAAATGTGTTTGTCAGCGGTGCCCATGGAGGGAACAATGCTGGCCCCCCATCACCTCCAAGGCACCGAGCAGGCTGCAGTCTGTCTGCAGAAGAAGACCATATCTCAAGGTGATGAACTTGGGTCTCACAGACAGGCCAAACCAACAGAGAACACATTCTTGTGAGGATTTACAAACGAGGAGCTTTGCAACAGGGCTGTCCCTGCCATACAAACATGTCGTGGGTGCTGGGCAGGAGCATGGCACTGGCTCTCTGCTTGCTGAGCTGATTTGCAAGCACCTGCCCACCACCCTATTATCTGCTGCCTCTTGGAAACACAGCAGAAAGGCACACAAGGAGGAAGTGTTTTGTTCCAGCAGAGGCTCTGGAGACGCTGTTCCCAGCTGACTACTTACACTGACACTCTTTGGGGGCTCCGGTTTTGCCGTCGGCAGCCTGCCAAGGCTGGTCGTTGTAAAGCGGGGCGCAGTGCTGGCAGTGGGACCCTGCTGTGTTGTGCTTGCACATGCATTTCCCATGGACCTGGTAGGGGAAAGAGAGCAAGGATCACCCACAGCAAATCCCAAAGAGTCTCCAGGCCACAAGCAATTTGCCTGTATAGGAGATACCACACCAGCTAGACACTAGTACACAGACTAGAAAGAGGACTAGCATGATGTCAGTCTTGGTGTTTAATTCAGTCAGAGGGAAATATCCTGCAGTTACACTTTCAATTAGATTAGTATTTGTGGATCTGCATGTCATGGTATTGTATAACCACAGCTTTTCTTATTTTTTGAGATCTAAAAGAACCTTTAGCAGACAGTTCCCAGCTGCAGCATGAATTTCCAGGAGAGATTAAAAGAAGCCAAGCTCCCAAGCATCCTTGGGAAACACTGTAAAACCTTTATCTTTTTCACCCTCCCAAACATCAATACACCTTTGCACACCTGCAGGAATAGCACTCCCAACCTCAGCACCTAGCTCTGTGTGCCCAGCCATCACCAACATAAATAAGAATAAAAGAAATTCAGACTCCTGAAACATAGATATCTATTCATCCTAGGCAGAGTTTTTGCCCCACGAAGAAAGAACCAGGGATAGCACAAAGACCATGAGTGACTATACTCGGATATCTTCATGACAGTTAGGTAATTTAACAGCTAGACAGCCTACGGTAAGGGGGTAATTAGAGATGAAAAGCCAGCGTAGCATGTTTGGTGCCAGCTGCCCTGTCAGCCACTGGCATTACTCATGCTGTTGGCAAATGCAAAGAAAACAGGATGTAGCCAGAGGGCAAGAGCAGCCCAGCAGCCCCTAGATGCAATGAGATCACGCTCTGAAGCAGCGTGGCCAGCTCAGGCCACAGGCCGGCCATAAAACCAATGGAGCTGGGGGGCTGCACCAGCTGCCAGCTGCTTTCAGCATCGGGAGCGACACAGGGCAGTCAGGGTAGCTGGTCATCCGGCCTGGAGCTGGGACATGGCTTTAACTGCTACTAGAAAATGCTGCCTTCCACTGTTTAACTTGTGGTTTTACAAGTGTGCTTTTCCTAACTGTATGACTTGCTGCTGAGACCTGCCACGAAAACGGCCCCTGTGAAAAACCCAGCCAGTAAACAAAACAGAAGAGGCCCTTGAGCACGTTGTAAACAGCTCCTGCTTGTTACGTAGGTGCACACATACACACCACACACACTCTTGATTAATGATGACTTTTTCTGATTTTTTTTTTTTTAATGAATAGATTTCAGCTGCTATTTCACAGGGCTCAGAGGTAACTGGTACAGACAAAACTTCAAAATTGACCTTGAAGGTCCTTAAAAGACTTATCAACAGCGACGCAAATAGCTAAATTTTTTGAAAACTTTTCGAGTGATCCTTTCCTGCCTTATCAAAATGTCTGGATCATCAAAACAGGAATAAGCAAAATACAGTACAGCAACTGGACTGCGTAAGCAATGGACAGATACAGATGGAGTCAGACAGAATGCATAAGCATCTAAGCTAAAGTGCAAATACTAAGATAACATAATTTTCTGTGCTATTTCAGCCTCATTGCATTGATCGGTTGGTCTCACCACAGATACTGGTTGGTCTGTCTGGCTTATTATATTGATACATGCTTAAATGTGTGCTAATGTTTGAAAAGAATGAGAAGGAAATATAGAAAAGAAACAAAACAAATTTGCAGAGGCAATATTTAGTTGTCAAGGTGTGTCTTGTGTTTTCATATTTTCCTTTTTGCTACCACTTACAAAGCATTCTTCTTCAAACTCTTGGATGCCTTGCTTTCCTAAATTATCACTTTTCAATAAAATTTCTTTCTCTCTTAGGTATTTTTTTAGGCAAAGTTCACACACAAATCAATGTTACAGAGCTACTTCACACACATTTGAAAGCATCCATCTGCATGGAAACAGAAATTGGTTAAACCAGTACTGCTTGTGTGGTTATCTATCTTCTGGTGGTTTTGATGAAGCCCTAAGTCTTTGAAGCCATTTTTGGTAGGGGTCTCTTGCGAGCCCTTTCGCCATCAAGTGGTTAGAGCTAAAGAGGTTGTAGTAGCCTGAACCACATCTGTGGCCAGAGAAATCCTTCAGCTTGTTCTTCACCAGACTGTCCCAGCTGTTAGGGTAGAGGGACCCAGACCTGGGACACGGGTGATCAGAAGGGGAAAGAGACCTGAGGGAGCCAGAGGGTGCCATGGTCAAAACCAGGTGGTCCCTTGGTGCTTTGGTGATCACAATGCCAAAGTAAGAAGGAGGTGGGAAAAGACTTGCAAACAGGGGTATGTCCCAGACACAGGGATTCTTGGGATTGCTGAGGGGAGATGTGTCCCACCTGTCTGTGCCTGCAGCCTGCAGCCTCTCCCCTCAAATTCAGCTCCCCCCTTGCCAAAGCCACAAAAAGAATCAGTGGGGACTTGATCAATCAGCCAGCAGCTGCTCAGCATTAATGATGTACAATTCTGAACCCAGCAGCACCTAAGAAACCCTCAAAGGATTAAGCATCCCAAGACACCACCAGTGAGCAAGGCAAAACTCCCCACCGAGGAGCATTCACAGTCCCAGGGCATAAGAGCCTGCATGTTCTAAAAGCCCAAGTACTGTATAATAGAGCATGACATGTTGCCAGAATATGGGGAGGTGGGTGAAAATAGAAAAGGATGGGTATCCCAAGAACCTGATGTGTAGCCACTAATCTGGCACGCAGAGCTAATAAGTAAACCACTGAATAACTCTAAAGAAAGAGGTTTTATAAACTTAAAAAACTGCTGCAGCAATGGCAGGCTTGTGGCAAGGAGTGCTGCAAAAGAGTCAGATCTGGAGATGGTGCAAATCAAGCCATCTGGTGTTTAGGTAGACCCGGAGGCAGAGCAGGCCATGATGCTCCTGGTATCAATTGTTTGTAAAGGTACAATGCACCTGAGGGAGGAAAGAAATTAATGATCTGGCTGAAATGCTTAAAAAATAATAGGCTAGAGTGATTCTGACTTCTGTGTAAAGGCAAGCGCAGGACCAGCACAGAGGTCCGTAGGCTGGGGCTACCCAGCTGACTCGGTGGGTGCTGTCACAGCCTGGGTCAGGAGGAACCACGTGTTCCCAGTCCTTATCGTAAGGGTGTTGCTTTGCAGTCTCCTTTCCTCCAGATTTTGTCACAACCAGATGTGTTAGTGTCTTCATCAGACACTCCCTCCCAAGCTCAGATCCCACTGTGGATCCTGCAGCCCCTCTGCTCACCTCGGCATGGGCTGGGATGGCTGTTCAGTAGCCCGGCCTGCCATGCATTCTTTGCAAACCCATGTGCCCTCTGCTTGCCATGGGGCAAGGGACCTGTAATCTCAGAGGGACTCATGTCTGGGTGAGCACCCATGGGGGCACAGGACGTGACAGCCCAGCTGGCTCCACTTCTGCACCAGATGCAGCCACTCAGGCTCCGGTCCTTGGGAGCAAGCTTTGGAAAAGGCTTCTGGGTTCCCAATTCCCATGGGCCTGAGCCTTTACAGGGGCACTGCTCAAATAGGCTGGACCCCAAAAAAACTCTTCCTCTGCAAGGTTCCCCCTGGTTCCATGGTAGCCCTGACCCCTCTCAGCCAGGTAGAGCAGGGCACAAACCTGCTAACAAACAAGTTAAATAGCTAAATGGCCAGTCTCAACCCAGTGAGGGGAGGGAAACAGGCTCTTTAATAACTTGTTTCTCAGTGTAACTGTTTAGTTAATACATTTTTTTCCCTATCTCTTTTTTCCAGAAATTTAATGAAAGTCAGACCTAAGTGCTTCAAAAACCTTGCCTCAGGCAGACGTATTTATTCTTTTTCAATAGCATTAAACCTATTACCTCCCAAAAGAGCTCTGCTTTAAACATCTCCCCATCCTAGCTTTAACCCACTGAAGAAAATATCTTTTTTTTTCTATACAATACCAGCATGACAGAAAAGATTTTTATGCATTGGAAACAACAAAAGAAGGTGACTTTTAGCAAGCCATTTCTTGCAGCCCATAGGCAGACAGATTTTTTTTTTTTTTGTTATAAAGAAATAGCACGACAGTTGAAAACAGGAGGAAGACAGGTCAAGAAGGAGGGGTAATAGAAGGAAAAGAGAAGTGGTGGTATGTGAAAAACAGCCAACAGACTGTCTACACCAGGCAAAATTAATGCCCATAAGAGCTGTGGGAGGGCCAGATGCAAGACTGCAATGCCCTGTATATTCCCCATTGTGCTGGGGAGCAGCCAGGAGCCAGGTCTGAGAAACCAGCCAGGCAGCTCTGCTGGACCCAAGGTAGAGTGAGGAAATTATGTACCTGCCCTTGGGGATTCCTCCAGCATCTTGGAACCTTTCTGAAGACAGAATCGACAAAGGGAAGAGTGTGTTTTTTCCTCCCTTTTCATTCACCTCAGTTTACGTTTAACTATAAGGCATACCTACTTGGGGTCACTCTGGAGCATCACTAAGTACACAAACACAATTCCCAGTGTCTTAATGTTTTAAGCATTCACACGGCTCCTGACTCATTTAAGCGGTAAAGCCTTCACATACCGTTTTTCATTTTGTCATGGGGTCTTTACATCCCAGTTCACTTTCACACTGTTTCCCTTCTTAGCTTGACAGTCCCGTCACAACGTCAGTCATTAGGCGGCACAATGCAAACAGTGTTACAAAAGTTGCCTTCTGTAAGATAAATGAGCGACTGATTTCTCTATACAAAGACAGTTGCTAGGGCACGCTTCCTTGCAGAGCCTTTTGTTGCTGAATTATAACCTTCCAGTGCTTCCTTTCAGATTGTAAATACATGGGGTTTTTTTCTTTAGTTGAATCTTATAAAATACTTTTCTCCCTATTTACCATGTTCCAAAATGTTGGGCAATGAGCAAGAAATTATGCATTGAGGGAAAAATGCTTGCAGTCACCTGTTATTAATTGATTGATATTGCAAGAACTCACCCACTATATAGAGTCCAACACAAACACATACTGAAAGAAAGTAAATGTCCCAAAGACCTGATAGTGTAAATAGGCTAAACAGCTGGGAGGGGCAACTGCTTTTAGTAGAGTTTCTTTCTTAGAACTGATAAATTTATTTTTTTTTTTAACTTTCCTGGAAAAAAGGGCATGAAATCAGCCTAAAGGAAAATCATAGCGTTCATGCTGAGTCTGTAACGATAGCTTTTAAACTGTGTTGCACTTGAGCCACTGTGCCAAGTTTAGAGCCCATGCCTACTGGCTGCTGTCAGGGCGCAGGAAGGTATTCTTTCTCAAAGCACCAGACAACCAAATTTATGCATGAGAAAATTCTCATATCCTATCTTGTTCTTGTGAAAGAATACAAAGCCTGTTGTCCAGGGTGTGGGAGCTGTCTGGCGGGTTTTTTTAATTCCTTGTACAATAGGCTTCTGTCAGTGCTGCTGGAGAAGACCTTCAGCATCTTTTGATGGCAGTAACATGGTAACAATTTATAACAGCCGCTGGGTTGGCCACATGGGAAGTGGGAGGAATATTCACCCTGCCTGACTATAGAGAAGTGCTTTAGCATGGTAGCTCAGTCTACCCAGGATCCCAGCTATGCTGTATCCCCCCAATCCCTTCATAAGTGTGGAATGAGCCTGTGGAGATCTGCTGGCTAACCTGGCTACATCAACTGCATGCCTAAAATTAGATGAGGTATATCTGGGGTTTGGTGCCTAATTGTCTGGCAGCTGCCATGAATCAAGCTCAGATATATTCAGTGACCAGGTTCCTTAACTGGTTTGTCTGTTCAACCTGGAAAATAAAGCACAGTTCCTGGAAAAGTCCTTGACTTACACTGACGCAGCACCTTGGACTACTAAAGAAGCATATATGCGTAATTGGAGCAGTTTGGCAGCAGCACCGCATCAAACTGCTTTGGGCACATGTCTTAAGTCCACTGAAGCTTCTTCATCCCTAAGTTCTAATTTCCCACTTCCTTTCTTCAGAGCGAGGATAGCTGCTGTATCATGTTATTAAAGCTGTCATTGAGGGAAAAAGAGAACAAGAGCATAAACAAAACCAGACCGCTTTGTTTGTTCTCCTCTGTTCAGTGCAGGTGAAGGATGTTGTCGTGGGTTAAGTAAACAGACTGGTACTAGCGGGAGTGCAGGAGGGGAAAGGCAGGAGAGAGCAGGAAACATTAAGTAGTTGATAATACTGGATTATCAGTGAGATAATGAAGTCATCAATTGATAATGGGATCTCATCTCACAGGAGTAAAGCAGAAAGCCCCAGCAAGGACACAGCTCTCTAAGACTGATGACTCAGGCCAGTCGTGAATACCACTCAGCTGTCACAGGATTCTGCAGACAAGTAGGGCCACGGAGTCTCTGAGGTGAGTGAACTCCTGCCCTCACCTTAAGACAGAACTGCACAGCCCAGGTGAGGTGTTGTTGGGTTTGCTTTCCTCACTTTGGAGTCATAAATTGCATGATCCTACTTATGTGCAGGCTGATCTCCTCTTTCACAACCTTTGCCATAGCTGCAAGCAGGCCATGGGGATGCTTTAGCTGGTAAGGGGACAGGCATGTACTCCAATAGCTCCATGTGCAGAGGTACTGGCAAGGGGTGAGAAGCTCCTACACTACAGATCAGATGGAAAAATAGTCTTCTCATGGCCACTTGAGATCAGGAGGAATCTCTTGTGTATGTGACTCCATTTCTCTACTTGCACTGGTGGTTCACATGTAGTGCAAGCAGATTCCCAAGAATCCCAAGGCTGGAGGAGGGGGGACGCCGCTGGGGCTTTGCCTTCCCCTAGCTCCCTGCATCCTGCCTCATGGCCACCTCCTGGAGAAGACGCAGGCACGACAGACTGTTGAAATATATATAATTTCAGCATTTATATATAACAATGCAGCTCAGAAACTGATCCAACCACTTTGCATGGTACAGTGTGAGGTGCGTTTGTCCATGCACGTTTATTCCTCGGCATGCATTGGGCTGTTGTTGATGAGATTTGGGTAGTGACCCTTTGAACAAATTTGGGAGGAGCCGGAAAGAGAAGGAGGTGTATCTGTATCGTCCTGACAGCTGTCTGTTGCACACAAGTGTGTAACAAGGGGCAGTCAGGATCACACTGCCCACGAGGAGCAGCCCTTGCCGTCACTGGAAGGCAGCCAGGTCTTCTCTGCAGTCTTCCCCTGCAGCTCATGGAGAGACACCCTCCCCTAGAGCAGGAGCCCCACCTGTATATTCAGAATTCACCTAAAGGCTGAAATAGCATTTCTGACGCTCAAATGAACCCAGAGCTTTCCTGCAAAAATTCCTTTCTCCTTTAGGAGAGAGGGTGGGTTGGGCGAATTGCCTGCAAGCTTTGCTCTGGATACCCACCCAGTGACTGCCATAGAGAGGAGCATCACAGAGAGTTTTGCAGCTGGACGGTGGTGAGGCCACAGAAACAAACCTCTTCTTTTATCAGGCCCTGGCTATTGCTTTTTGCTGTTGGGGCTAATATTAAATATTTTTTTTCTCACAGTGAATGTTTGGACTCTGTAAAGTCCACTTTTGCTCTGACTCAACTGAGGGGAGTCGCAAAGGAGGTTATCTCACACCAGTGAACAGAGCTAGAACTGCTTCTCCTGGGGTGGAAGGAGCCCTTCTTTGTCCACGGCACCAGTCTGTTCACATCCCATCGCTATGCCCCAAGGGTGTCCTGGGTCAGTATTATCTCATGGCCAAGCTGAACTTCTAGCTTTCCTTCAGTCAGTCAGAGTATTTACCTTCAGAACTGTCAGCTTCTCAGCACACAATGGCCCAGCCCTTGAGAAAAAATGCATCCCATGGCAGCGAGCTGGGCTGATGTCCTGAGCTGAGTAGAGCATCAGCCCCCTGGGTCGTGTCCCTGCACCAAAACTGCCCAAGCAGCAGCCCTGCATCCCCATGAAGCTTTGCAGATCCTCTCTGAGTGAGACGGCTGAAATGCTTCTGGTCGCTTTGTGAAATCTGTCCGAGACTTGGAAGCTATGCCCAGTGCTGCCAGGACAGCCCGGCTTACTGCCCAGAGCAACCCGAGAGAAAAACAAATATAACACATCCGGGTATTCTGCTGGCCAAGCAGGGACTGAAACTAAGCCTGTCTGTGGGCTGAGACCAAGTAGGGGTTTAAGAAAACTTGAACACATTTTTTCTGGAAAAATTTTATTTTGTTTAAAGGTTCTTAACCTTGCTTACAATTTGATGTTAACTCTCTAACTCAGGAGATATTCTACAGGAGTGTTCTGGTCAAAACAAGCATAAAAATGCAGATAGATTTTATAACCATATCGGGAAATGATAATGTGTTTCCCAGCTTTTACTGACCTTGGTTTTACAGTGAAAATTCTGCTAAAACCCAATATAGACACAGTTACATAAAGACTAGACTGATGGCCCGATCTCACACTTGAATAACTGGCCGTAATTCTTCAGAATTATCTTTTATATGACTTTGTTAGGTGAAATGTACAAAAACACTCCTCCTCTGAAATCCTGCTCCCTTTTCAGAAGCGTCTCTGACTTCTCCCAGCTAATCAGCCACAGACCCCGCAATCTTCCATTCTTTGCTCATTCACATGCACATGCCTTGCTATCATCTTGGAAACAGTCCTCTCTTCCCATCTTGAAGCAACACACTAGCAAACCCCAGACTGGTATGCACGACTGTGGTGCCACCGCAGTCCCCGAATCACAGCAGCCTCGTGCCAGGCAGGAGACTGGCATGGACTGGGCTCAGCCCTGCCTGCCCCAGCCCTATGGTGGAAAAAGTGGTATCAGGCGAGGAAATATCTTACCACTCCATGACCCTCCGTGCAAACAGTGGGGCTACATCACCCTTACACCAGCACATCCCCTATGGGACACGGGGGATAAGCTCTAAGGCACAGGGAAATGAGTCAGCCTCACTGCAGAAACGTCACCTTTGGGACTCCTGCCACATGCACATTTATAACCAGAGTTGAATTTCCAGTCCCCTCAGGGCTGGCACAGGGTCTTGTTGCTCATTCTTGCTTTGGTTTTCAGTGTGATTCTGGCACTTGATTGCTTCCCACAGTACCGCCTGTTACCTGCGCACTACGGTTTCCATAGGCTATAGCCATACTGGAAGTGTATTTGGCTGCAGGCTCTGTGGTAACTCTCAGCGGTGCTCTGGGGCATGCTCCTGTGCAACTGTATCCCACTGAAATAATCCCAAGCAAACAGATCCTTTCAAAGACTTTCACTCAGGGAACATCTGTGGAAAGCAGAGCAGTGCCACTTGAAACAGCCTGATGAATTATAGCACCGCACGCTTTCAAACTGGTTGATTTTCAACCTCTTTTAAGACTAGCTCTATTAGAAGGGAAACATGCTGTCTGCTTCAAGTCTGAGACCATAATTTAAGTAAAATGAGAGTTCTCCAAAGAGCTGGACAGATGCCAGACCTTCTTACCTCAAGTAACTGCCTTCTGGTTTTTTTATGATCTTTCCCTTTCTAATATTATTCAGCACAATACGTACGAGTGCCTTGGCTTTCCCCACCGCTCCTCTCCTGGCAAAGCTGGGACTTTTAGAGCCAGCCAAGACAGGCAGAAAGGACAAGATCTGCTGAGTGCAGCGAGACCAGGGTGTCCCCAGGCTGGCAGGGTGCAGGCATGCCACGCCACAGGTGTTCAACATGTTGGCTGCTGTTGTGCCCATCACCTCCCCTACAGATTAGCAGCTCTCACTTCTCTGTGATGTGGGAGGACTGGGGTTTGGGTCTTGCTCAGTCCAAAGGGATTTGAGCTCAGAGTTCTTGTGATGGGAGTCTCATTGAAATTGGAGCACAGGGGTTTTGTTTGGAGAAAGGTATCGCGAAGTACAATGGAAAGCCTGGAAGCGAGAGGCTCAGTTCACGAGCCAACCCACTATTTGAGGATCCTCCAGAAAAAAAACGGTAATCACAAGATTCCTAGTACATTCAAGGAAGCTCTCCTCCCTCTCTGTCATTGTGCTATTGAGAGTTAGCCTTTGGGGGAAGAAGAGTCAGCAACTTCAATTTATTTTAAGGATCCATTTGAAATAAACAAACTTAAATTACAGTGGAACATCCTTGAAGACTGAGAGTCCTGGTCCTACGCAGGGGCACAAGGGAAGCCCAGCACCTCAGCCTGACACAAGACCACCTCCTTTGTAAAGATCGCTTTTGCTCACTGTGCTTGGAATTCAGGGCATCACACATCAAATACCATATACTCAAACCTATACCATACTCTATACCATTCCCTACAATTTTTAAAACTCTGCTCTCCTACAGTGCAGACATTGTTGGGTGAATGTACATACCACATGGAAAACACCAGCTGCCTTGACAGGCTTGAATCCATCGACAGGGACACAGTGGTCAGCGTGGCCATTACAGAAGCAGCTGCCCTTCACGATGAAATCATAGACAGCATAGTGCAGGGGTGGTGAGGGCTGCGGAGGCCAGGGGGCCGGGCCCACCGGGAGGCAGGGGCAGCCCTGCCGCTCCAGCAGTCGCACCCGCAGGTTGGTGATCTTCAGCTGCGCCTGGGCTTCCATGCTGTATGGGTCCTCTGCGGCGTAAGGCGGCGACAGGGCTCGGTATATCACCTGGGCAGAGAAACACAGCAAGGGAAGCAAATAGGAGGATGTCAGGCAGCCCGATGGTGGGCCGGGGAGTGGGATAGCAGCAGGAGCATCCCCTGGAAGCATGCGCCAGGATCTCGCCCTGCTCGTCCCACTTCACAAACGGTGGGAGCAGCAAATCCACCTCCACCCCGGTGTGTGCGAATTGACCCGCCATGATCCCCTAATGCCCCTTTCCACACAAAGTCTGGACCCTACGAGTGTCAAGCAACATTTTGCCATTAACTGAAAGCAGAGGTGGGTGCCGTTGATGTGCGGCATGGCCCTGGCTGCGGTGGGCAGCCCGGTGCAGGGACCAGCAGTCCTGCAGGCGATGTTCAAGTGGGGGACTCTTCATTTACCTTCCCACCCCCAGAATGGGTGTATTTTTTTAACAAATAAAGCTCAGATTTCCAAATATTTGGCTCCTATCAGTCCCAAGCTGTTTCCTAGTAGAAAAGTGGTTAGGTGTGACAATTAGTGACAGCAAGCTGATAGTCAAGAAAACCAAGATAAGAAAAAAAGAAAACTGAGGGGGCTTCTGAAGTTTAAACAAATACTTATCAGTCAGTCTTTATTTTAACTTCAGTCTGATTGAATAGGTAAATATTGGCTGAAACTGAAAATTGAGAGCATTAGATAAAATTAGATAATTTTCTTGAAGTGGTTTATTTTAAACTTGTTGGTCAAGCTGCCTACTGTGTGACATCACTAACAGCACATAATTCACATAACTACCACTGACATAAAATGACACATTTACAATGTATGTATTAGTTACTGGTACACTTAATTCACGGTGACACTTTCTAAATAGTTCAATAGCTCTTCACTGAATAGCTGCCGAAGGCTCAAGGAACTACAGTATTTCTAAGCAACATTCAATCAGTCATTTGAGTGTTTGAGGGTGTGACGCAGTCTAATGGCTCGATGCACTGCTCCCAGCAGCAGCTTAAAACTTCCTTAAACTGTGCTGCTGCCCCACTGATAACCACCCATGTCACCCAAATTTCCGGCCAGCCTCCTACGGACAGCAAGGAGGTGTGCGGCAGTGAAGGGCAACCACAGTTTCTTGCCAGAAGGTGCTGCAGGGTGCCCGGCGAGAGGCAGTGGGTAAGCCTGCCAGCGTTGTTTACAAGGATCACAGCCACTTCTTCCTAAATCTACTCATACCAAAGGATGCAGCTGATATGTTCAGCTGATGAAGGCTTCCCTTTTATTTCACCAGGATTCATGGATCCTGGAAATAACAACCCCGGTGCTGCCAGCTCACCCGCCTGAGGGCTTTTCTTGCTGGCTGCCGCCTCTGCCAGCCCCGCCACTGCTGCACCACCCCTGGTCAGGACCTGGCTTTTCTCCAGAGATGCCAGGATCCAGCCAGAAGAAGCTTTGTCCCAGCCTGGAAGGAGATTTAGAACTTGTTTTGTAGCTGAATGGAAGCAGTGTGCTTTTGCATGTCCCGTTGGCTTGCCAAGCACGGTCTCTACCAGTGGCTGGTGACAGCGGGTCTCAGGCATTCTGGTGCCAGACGCCGCACACTGGCAAGAACATCATGGCTGCAGCCCTGCACCACCATCCTGCAAATGCTCCCTCCCAAGGGTATTTCAGCATCTTCTGTTGGAAAGACGTAGATAAGGGAGAAGATTAACCGGGAGAGGCGGTCAGAGGGCGGCTGGTGAGCAGTACGCCCCTTGTGTGGAAGTGTTGAGTCTGATGAGGGATATTAATAAATAGTAACACATTTGAAAAGTGGTGGGTTTGTTTCCCTTCTCTTCCAGGAACCTATAGAGTATTTTCTGCTTTTCTAAAATAAAAATATCAAGCAGATATGAACAGAAACCCAAGCAAACCCAACTATCAGGCCCTGCACCTCTCCCCAAGGTTTGTTATTTACCCAAACTTAAATCAATGTAATTCTGATCACATTCATTTGTTAGTGGCTTTGTGAACACAAGATGCTTTCAGATATGGAAAGAAAATTCCTTGGGAAATATCCAGGTGTCTCCAAACTGGAGCCATTGATTTCATTTTAGTGGAGATGATGAAAAATGCCAGGCTGAGAATTTTCAATGAAAACTAGCATTTTTAGTTCCTTGCGTTTACATAAATCTCATCTCAGAGAATTCTTTGTTTGTCCTGATTTAGATGAGAGTGGTGAAGGAAATACATAAATGGGAGCAATTTATGATAGATGCAGCTGCAGACTTTCTTCTCAACATTTTCAGTTTTTCTTGCTTATCTATCCCTGTTTGGTGCACATGACTGATGTTTCTAGCTCTAGTAAAAACAATCGCAGCAAGGAAATCAATAACCCTGAGAGCCTTCGTGCTGAGAAAGTTCAATCTTTTCTGTGTGGAATTCAGGGGGAGTTATGCTGCTGATTTCAATGGAGCCAGCTCAGTCCCTAAAATGTTACAAACATTTCTTTTTATGGCTACTTGAAAACAGTGATGCTAAACATGAGCCCTATCTGTAATTCCCAGGGGCTGCAGGCTCTCAGCCTCTCCCCTGGCTGCCTCGTGTCGCTCCAGTCATGCCCAGTAGCTCCGGCCCCGTCTTCAGAGCCACGCTGCACCCTGCGGCAGTGCAATGTAACGGAGTGAGCCTGGTCTCGGTCATGCCAACACAGTAAACACCCTTGTCCCAGACGCTAGTAGCTCTGCTTTAATAAAATACAAACCAGTCATTATAACATGTAGGATGCCATACAAATAGCAATTCTCTGCTCTGTCCCAGCTGATTGAGCTGGAGCTCCCAGAGGCTGCATAATAAGGTCAAGGAGGTGTTTCTCAGTAGGATTTCCCTGTTCAGTCCTTAACCTTGCTGATTTATCCCAGTCTGTCTCTGGAGTCAGCACATCACTCCCCAGTACGACAGCAAAGGGTGGAAGACCCGGATCTTTACACCAGCAGCTCTTTAGTGCACACACTAATCCAAATTTTCTATTTTGTAGAACAAGTAGGAAGCAATAAATCGAAAACCCACAGCACTTCTATGCTAGACATGCCATAATATATCCTATCAGAAAGATATTTTAATTCCCAGTGTAGCTAGCTCACTATAAATTCTACGATACTTGGGATTCTTCTTAAACACAGTCCCAGGAACTGAATCTTTATCTCAGCTTCTCTTCAAACCTAAGTATCTAGCAATATCTGATATCTGAGCAGCAAATGTCACAAACCAGGAGGCAATTAAAAAGAAATATCTGGTATCTGGGGTAATGTTTCTTCCACATCACATGGACTTGTCCTGTTGGATCCCATGTCCTGCAAATGCAACCTTTGCATGAAGCAACATCAACACAGAAGTCATTTAAAAGTTGCACACAGATTTTTTTGGTGAGGGAGAAGTCTCTACACAGCCAAACAGGAAATGTAGACTGCAGACCCTGAGTGAGGAAATGCCACTGCTGTGCCTTGAGAGGGTTGGGTTCACCTGACCCTCCCAGTGGGATGCCGGCAGTGGCAGGAGGAAGCCCACTCCACTCCCAGGGGAGCGGGAACAGAGAAGCTGCCCCGTAGCACCTTGCAAATGCCATGAAGTAAAAATATTCTGCTCTTCAGCCAGACCGCTCCAGCTGTCTGCAGTTTGGGCACTTCGCTACATAGACACCCTCTAATAAATTTCCACAGCATTTCAGTTTCCTTATGGGCTGTCATGAGCAGCGCTTGCTTTGTTGATTACTTCACTTTATTTTGTCTGAGTGGTGCAAGAAGCCTTAGCTACTTGCCATTCCACAGATGCAGTCATGTAGCCCTGTATATAAATAAAACAGCAGCCATGCACAGTGCACTCAAGTAACCGCTTGCACCACAATGACCTCGATTTATAAATACATAAAAGTCCTTTTGCAAGAAGCACCCTAGTATGTTTATACTCGAGAGGCAATGAAAGGACATCTTTATATATATACCCACAGTGGGAAGGAAAATGCTAATGAATGATGCTGAGACCAACAAAATAGGCTCTGAAGTCAAAGTTGCCTCAGGAAGTCAACAAAACCAATGAAAGACTTGCCGCCAGCAAAGCCTTCTTGAGTCACAGGCACATCTTGGGGGGCTGGAGCCTCCACCCACTGCAGCTGCAAGGGCCTGGACCTTTGTCAAGATACAAGTGTCCACAGCAATAAAATGGGGTCCTTTGGTTCACAAATGCCTATGACATTGAAGAGACACATGTGATCCAAAAGAAGCTTCTTCCTCACAGACCTTCAGAGATAGGCACAGCCACAGAAGTCGTTGATAGAGACCTGCAGCCCCTGTGTGTGTCCCTTTCCCAGCTCCCGGCGCCCAGCTAGAGGAGTCATGCTCCAACCTCCAACCGGGAGCCCAGCCTCAGCTAGAGTTTCTCCTGTCGAGCCCGGAAAGCATCAGGAGATGGTTCACGAAATGATAACACCAGAATATTACAGGCAGAGGGAATAAATGGATGGCAGACTCAAGAAGTGTATACACATGGGAACAAGCCAACAAATGGAATACAGCAGAAATAAAACCAATACACTAATATTTAAAACATAGCCACATTTTTATTTGGTTGTAAATGAAAAACAAGGTGGTATAACAGTACAGAAGTGGTCTGTGGTTTCTTTCTAAAAGAGACTAATGGGACTCTACCCTGTATCATCTGACCTGGATGCAGAAAATACATCTATAAGCACTCCATAACAATGACCTATCCATATTAGCGATTCACATGTTTGACTCATGGGCGCTTGATAAATTCAGTACTGCTTGATTTTTGCTGATGATTTTATTCCTTTCAATGTATTTTCAGGAACAGAGGAAAAAATAAGAAGAATAAAAACAATGTAACGTTTGCTATCTCTCCAAACAGAGAGACAGCAAAAGCAATGGGGCACAGGCACCACCTTAAAAAAGAGCATATGATGTCTAGGTAAGTGTCTAGCAGAAAAGTTAAGGTTTGCATTGAGTCTGCAGCGTCTCTTGGTACGCAGTCACTAAATAAATGCGGCTAATTGGCCTGTACTATGGGGCCCTGTTGAATCTCCATGTCACTGGAAGCTATCTATCTGGTTTATTTAGTGCTTGGACAATGCGGTGGAGCTCTGACAGAACATCAGAGACCTCATCCTTTTGCCTCCTGAAAGATTTCCCTCGAGCCCGGCAAGCAGCCGAGGTTAGGTACTGCCTGCCAGACGCTGGGGCTAAGGCCGAGGGGACCTCTCATCCCTCACCTCCTGGCTTCACGATTTCCAGATGTATGCCGAGCATCACCTCACATCTGTTTGTGCCCACAGGGCCTGTCTGTCACTCACAGCCACAAGCAACTCCAGTTCAAGCTGAGATGCTCCACGCTCTACCTGCTGTGCCTCTGCCACGCTCATCTGCTGTGTGCCTGCACCCGTGCCCCGTCCCTATGCTCCTCCCTCCGCAGCCAGCCCAGCCCATCGAACAGCCCAGGCCCTCTCCTTCAGGGACTACCCAAAAGTGGCAACTGCTTTGCCTTGGCTGGTCTTGTTCCGAGAAGCTTTGCTGGGAAGTTTTATTGGGCCAACTATGCTTTCCTTCTCAAGAGATGTAAAAGTTAAAAGTAAGAATTTCTCTTGGTGAGCATTACGGAAAACTCACAGGGGACAATAAGGCTGATTTGTAGAAATTGGTAATTTAAAAAATAACAACAATGATGCAATACGTGTGCCCACCAGGGCCGTCTATAATGTCAACTTGGCGCAGTGTCTGCTTTCAACTTCCACCCAAGAAACTACATGAGGAGTAACAAACTCATCATCACCACCACAAAAGCCTGATTAGACTTTTTTTCACTTGTAGATGGAACTGGGTGTAAACTTAGCTGCAGAAACCTGGTGCCAGCCACGTGCTCCCACTTCAGAGTGTCCCCACACCTCCTTCACATCCCCTTGCTCAGTCACCCTTCAGTGGTGCAGAAGAGCTGCTCTGGGGCTGAGACTGCTCTGTGCTCGTCCTCCTGCACCTTCCCTGGACAGAGTAGTCAAGCTTAACACCCAATAACACCTGCAAGAAAGACTGAAGTGAGACTGCCTTATTGTATGTGTGAGGATGGCTTGACTTTCAAGATTTGCTGTGCCAAGCAGCGAGACTCAATGCCGCGGCAATAAATCCTATTTGGTACCTGTGGGGAGCAGCGACAGTCCTACCTGTCCTGACACATTTGGGGATCTCTTTTTACAGCAAGAAGCCTCAAGCACAGGAGCTGCCTGGTTTACTGGGGCTCCCTCAGCCCTGCCAGTGCAGGAGCAGCTCAGGTGCCTCACCTGTCAGACGCATGGTCTAAGCACCAGACCTAGTGCCTACAACAACCAACATATTCCCTGCCCACATACGTCCTCTGAGAGAGACAGAAACTCTGCAGATAGGTTTTTTTTGTCTCTCAGTTTCAGTACTATGAAAGTACCATGCTAGCATTTACTCTCTGGTCAGTATTTTAGTTTCCAGGGATTTTCTCCATCAATGTGGTCAACTTCTGCCAGGCTCTCTCCTTGGCTCTTCCTGGAGGGGAGAGCTGTGTCTGCAGAGGAGTGTTTTGCTTGCAAAGCCTTCCCACATCTTTTAGGTTAGTTCCCTACTGAAATAGGCCTTATGCCATTGCACTGCATATGTATTTATGCATCTGTCCATCAGTACACCCCAAAAACTTTTGAAACCCCTGGCTAACTTCAACCACATTTGGGAGATGTATCTTAAAGGCACTAAGCTCCTAAAAGTTTAATGAAAACAATCTTATTCCTTCACAAAATCAAGACTGGTGGACTCTTCTCACTGTGAAAAAGGCTGCTAGAGTCACAGCGCTGGTATCTTTTGTCTATTGACAAAACAGACTTATTTGAGGTATCACCACACCAAGCAAAAGAGCTTTTAAGAGAGAAACCCATGTGCATCTCTGTGCTATGTTCATTGCAATAACACTAGGCTAAAAAAAGACTTTTTGGCAGATGCTGTAAATAATTCACATGGTGTGAGAAGTTCATCAGCCTAAACTGGGCAGGCGTCAACCCCCAGCTTCTCTAATATATTTTGTTTTTCTGCCTGTCAGACCAAGTGGACTGCAGGGCAGAAGAGCCTCTGTTTCGCACAGAGAGGTTCGACAATCCCCTGCATGTGCACATTCATGGTGTGCACCACAGCATCACCAAGGTGAGATGAAACAGCAAGAGAAACGGGGAAACCTGCCTTGCCACTGCAGAGAGGTGACTGTCAGAGACACTAAGGTCACACCGGGCAGTGGAGCCTGTCTTTCAAGCCACGGTGTGAAGCACTCTGTCCATGTCCCCAAGCAATGATGACAGAAACCTGCTGTGTACCACCAACGACAGCCCCTGAGCTCCTCTTGATGCTGTAGAAACAGCATTCCATTTTGGGCCATGCCTACAGCCCTTCTGCAATCTTTTACAGCATACAAAACAAGGCAAACTCTCCCTTGTCTCACCACACAAAAATTAGGCAATTTTACAAAGACTTCAGGAGGAAAATCCAACTATTTCAAACAACCGGCCCTTGCAGGGACCTTGGTAAGTTAATTTATACCAAGGTAAATCTTATCTCTTGAGAAACCCAAGGCATTCTTATGCCATTCTCAAAGCAAGAAGCTGTATAGGATGAGCTTCTACTCATGCGCAGCAGCCACCCAGTGTGGGGCTGGAAAAGGCACAAGGAGAGCTAGGGAACAGCCTCAGGATTTTTCCAGGATCCTTGACACCTCTGGCAATAATCAATCAGACAAGAGTCATCTTCTCAGCTTCCCTTTAACATCCTGCCACACAACTTCATTAGAAAAAAATGAAACACTGCTAAGTCATGCCTGTCTTCATGCAGATGATGATCACAGAAGTAATATCCTTACCAGAAAAATGTCTCTACAGCTCAAAACAGCTCAAAACATTTGGATTTCTTCACCTCCAGTTAACAGTACTTCTACAGGAACTGACAGTTTATTCCACAAAGGGTTTATTTTGCCTAATCACTACTTTAACTCATCAAACAGATACAAATGCTCAGTTTCTTGGCTAACAAAACCCTCCAGATACATGATATTATCGGCTATGCACTATGAAGGGAAATAATTATTACTTTTTTCTCGTCTTCAGAATCACAATTTCCAAGGCTGCACAATCCCGCACAGGAAAATGAACCAGCACATTGCAGCTGATGATATGAAGAAGTCCTTTGACCAATCAGTAAGAAAGATGGTATTTAAATACTCTTCCCTCCAGCAATTCCCCTCCTTTCCCCATTCCCACAAAGATTTATGTTCTCAGCCCTGGCCTGTCAGCAGTACCTGTTGTATGTATGGAAGACCAAGAAAACCTGGAGCTACCTCCAAAGAGCCAGAGAACTGGACTTGCTTGTTTGTAGGAAGGGGTGTAAGAAAAGCTGGCTCCTTCCCCAGAGCTGCAGAATAACTCTTTTAACAGTTTCTAAGCATGATGCAGCACTGCAAAAGCCCACAAGGCAGCAGGTTAGTGTTTCAGTAACTGCAACAGTACTAAGGATCAAGGGGATTTCTTTCAGCCTACGAATAACCCGATTTCATTAATATTTTTTCAATTGCTCCTGTCTATAATGAAAAGGCTTTGTGTCTATACAATTGGCTGCTTAAACCATCCGGTTACCATGAGCTAAACTTGATTTTAGGAAAAAGTGTTGCACCTGTCTGAATTATATGTAAATATGCACAGTCAAAAAGGCCATGAGAAATGGCACCCCCCTTTCAACCCATGGCTATAGGATTTGACCGAAATGGCACCCCCCTTTCAACCCATGGCTATAGGATTTGACCATGGCAATGGAGCATGGGAGATGCTGCAGAGACTGGTGAAAGAGGACAGTCATAGCGTATGTCTTTGGTAAGTTTGTTTTTGGACATTAACTTATTTTCTTCCTGGAAATGTTGCCCATGGAGAATTTGAGGACTTCACCATTTGTACAGGTTTTTGAACATCGGTAGACTGGAAATCTCATGCCGACCCCCATTGTGCATCGTGATTAATCTCAGATTAAGTCACCATGAGCTTTTGATTCAAAACTTCTGAAATGTGTTGGTTCACTGCTTTAGGTTGCACTCTTCCTGTGTCGCCCGTTATATCCAGGAATCCCAAAGAGAAACATGGCAGCCCTACTTTCCAGCCAGCAAACTGGGAGCTAAATAAGTGAGTCAGTCCTCCCTTTATGCCAAAAATTAACTGTGAAATGAAGCAGTGGGGTGCAGAGCCTGAAGAGAAGCTCTGGCTGTACCGCTAAAATCCCGCAGCACTTTTCTCAAGGGAAGCAATAGTCCCGCTAACAAGGCCAGATGCCAATTTAGAGAATTAAATTCTGCCTACCCAAATTCCTCTTGTTTCATGTGGGTACAGTGTTCTTCACTTGCTACATAAGAAGTTTGGAAAGGGTTTCCTGGAGCCCTGGGACCAATTCCCTCCTGCTCTTGGCAGCCTACAATATACCCAGTTTCACAGACTGGTCAAGCTCCCTCTGAGGAATAATTTGTTTTAGCCATAATTGGAAACCAATACAGAAGCCCTGATCCACAGTTGTTAGAAACTTGCTGTTCTAAACAGAGGACTGCTGATATGCACTGTTAAACACTGGCTATGCTCCATCCCAGGGGCAGCTGCATTTCAAGAGCTGGCCAATCAGAGGGCCAACCCCCAAATGCCAAAAGCACTGGGAAAGCCAGGGACAAAAGGAGATTATGAGACTTCCTGTGGGCTAGCTGTGACGGGGGAACCATGCAGAGCATCGCCCCGTGGGCTGAAGAAGCATCTTGCCCCTTGCATGCCCTGGTCCTCCAGCAATGCCAAGCACCCAGGAGGCCCTGCAAAGGGACATGTCACTGCTCTGGGACTGTCTGCAGCAGAGGGGGAGGATTTTGACACAAGCTGGCCCAGAGACCTGGGAGTCTCATCCCTGGTACTCCACATACAGAAAACTTAAAAAGCAGGTGCCAGTGCCTGGTAAACAGCAGTTGTGTTGCTCACCCCGATGGTGCCCAGTTTCTGGAGGGAAAGTACTTTTTATAGCAAAATTCCCTGGAGACTGACCATTTGTCATCACATGCACCCAGAACTGCCCTCATCTCCTGTCATCCCAGCCACAGATTAAAAACTAAACTCAGGTTTCCCCTTTTTCCCTGAATGCCCTTTTTGCTGTCCCATTAGTTAAAGGGAGAGGCTCCCTGCAACATGGCAACGCTAAAGCCAGTGGAAACCCTGGACAGGGCTTGGCAAGACAGGCTTCCCTGCCAGGAGGGAAAGCTTGGGGGCCAAGCCAAGAGCTACACGTCACCACAGCCATGGGTAAGATGGTCAGTGGGAGGAGGGCATCCTGCTGGCTTGCCACTCTGTCAGCGCTGCTGTGAGCAGTTAGTCCTGTGCAGCACTGGCCGGCAGGCACGCATCCTGCCCAGTTCCCACCAGCCCTCCCCAGCCACCCTGCGACAAATGACCATCTGCCACAGCCTGAGGTTTAAAGGTTCCTACACCACTTCATTGACTCTGGCCTGACTTCGTTTACTTCGTCTCATTAACTTTTCCCCTAGAAATAATTATTGTTGTGCTTATGAAATACTGGCCCCCATGTCTCACTAAATTCACTGGTATATAAAGAGTTGGGCAGGGTCTGGCCATCACCCCCATCACCCCTGGCTCCCAGTTGAACAGACTCGCTGTTGCATGTGGCATTTCTGCACAGAGCCTGATAATCTGCATTTTCCTAAAGACAGAATGATCAGGAAGGTGCTGTTAAAGAGGTTTTTCTCCTACAAAATGGACTTCTACAAAGTGTAGAGAAGAGATGTAAAAACACCCTTCCCTAGCCATGTCCCCACGTGTCCTGAGAACTGCTGAACACCAGCCAGGATCCCTCTTTCCTTCTCATCTTTTGGGTCTTTGTTTTCTCTCTGTGCAGACATCAGTGGCACAGGATGAGTAAAAAAGATGTTTGCAGCCCTCTAATGGGCTGACATCCCAGGCTGTTTTGAGGTTATTCTTGCATATTTGCCCAGGTTCTTTGTGGAGTCCCAAGTCCTGCAAGTGACTGGACTCAAATCTCCCATGACCCATGAGATTCTTGGAGGATCTCAGAGTAATGAAGATGTAGCTTCAGCTAAGGACAGCAACAATAAGCTTAAAACCCAAGCTTATTGCAGCCTAAAAGACAGGCAAAAAAAAAAAAAAAAAAAAAAAAAAGGCAAAAGCTTCTAGGCTGCAACAGTGTGTTCCTACAAGCCCAAATTAGGGCTCCAAAATGAAAAGTACTGAGCATCTTTAACTCCTGTTCACATCAGCAAGTGTTACAATTCCTTACTGTCTGTCAGGGAAGAACTTGTGAGTAGTGGGACACTGTCTTGGTGTCAGGACCACCACCACCACGTGGTCGCAACACCGCCTCCCCCCCCACTCCCCTCCCGGTAAGATGGGGGCAAATAAGAAAAAAAGTGGAACCTCCTGAGTTGAGATAACGACAGATTTTTAATAATACCACACGAGGAAAGCAAAAGAAAGGAGAATATAACAATAAGACAAGATATAGAGTACAATGGAAACACTGATACAATGAAAATCTCACCACCACGAGCTTCACAAAAGAGACCCCTCTCCCGGCTAGCTTCCCCTTATATCCCGGGCATGACGTCAGCATGGTATCGAATATCCGGCTATGCCCAACTCCCAGCTTCTGTGAAGAATTAACCCTATCCCAGCTGGACCCAGGACAGACACAATTTACTTCTCCTCTACACAGCTAATATCAGGTAGAACCAGTAGGACTGGTGTCCAAATCCTTAAGGAACAGAGGCAGAGTGCATGCAGAAACAGTGCAAGGCAAAACATTTGAAGGTTTTTCTGCTACAGAAGCCACATGAGATCAAGAAAATGCTCAGTAAGACACACACCCTACAGTAAAACAGTGGTATGTGATGTTTCAAAAGTTAAAGCACGTTCGAATTTGTTGCTGTAATATAGTCAAGCTGCAAATACGTCTCTCCTATTAACAGTAAACAGCAACAATAGTTGAGGTCTCCAAGTGATTTATTAGCAGTATTCTGAATAGATGAACACTCCAATAAGTTATTAATTTACTAAAGTCTTGTCAAGGAGACTCTGCTCCAGTAAGTCCTTTTATCCTGGAGCTTGTCTAAATGGGGACACTCAGGCGAGCTAATCTGAATTGACCACAGATGGGAATGTAAAGTGAATGAGATAATTGCATTGCAGAGTGGACAGTCACTCTCACTCACGGTTAAAGAATTAACATCTGCTAAGGGCCCCTTGTCAATGAGCCCTTAATGGCAATCTCTAGTTGAGGATAATTTTAAGATTAGAGTGTAAAAGAAGAAATATTAATATGATCTGAACTATGGGAGGGAAGACAGCCTTTTATGCATACTAATAAAATTGGCATTCAAAAAATCTGAGCATGAAGCTGAAAGAGTTTATTTCTGCATCTTGTTTACTTAGATCAGATTATGTTTGGCTGCTGAATTCAGTTCTGATTTCCCTTGCAATAGTGTGGCTGAAGGGTTACACCCTGTAAATACTCTGTATTTGTAGCACATCTGTATGATGATAATATAAACTGATACTAATATAAAGCTAGAATTTAGAGGTTTCTGCATATGCTAAATGAACTGTTGCTGTGAAACAGTTAATTTGCTAAATTAAGCATGGGGAAAGCCTTTAGTGACCCCTTTGCACAAAGCTGATCCAAAATGATTCCCTGACAGGGAAGGAGTTCCTCCTCTCCTTCATGGCTGGGTTGCAAGCCCAACCCCTCAAACTGGCAGATGCTTAAAGTTTGCTGGAAACCTGGCTCAGTTGTACTGAGGTTTCCTCCTCTTTCCTCCTTCGCCTTCATGCATATCGGATGGGCCACATGACGGGGGACAGCTTGGCCCTATGTGTTGAATGGTGAGAGCCTGCCTGCGGGTGGGTTTCTGAACAGGATACACTGAATGTCTGGGGATGCCCGGGCAGGAGGCAGGCACCCACCATCTCCCTCTTTTCCTTTGTTCCCTGCTGAGGAGGGGCTCAGATGTTTTGTTTGGCTCCTGGACACTTGCAGAGAAGTCATTGTTTCCTAGCTGCTGAAAGGGTGGTTCTTCTCTGCATGAGACCAGACTTTAGCTAGGCTGCTCCAGCATGGGGCTCAGCTTGGCAAAGTCTCTGAGCACATGCTGATCTGTTAATCCATCCTTACTTCCACTGAGAAAGCCTTTAAGAGCAAACCCAGGGCATCAGTGCAGTGTTCCTGACATCTCCACTGTGCCATGCAGCATTCAACCTCTTTTCTCCACAGTGCTGTCCACATCTGCCCTTTCTTTCCTAATCCCACCATTGCGCTGCTGATTCTCCAGCGCATGACCGCTTCAAGGTGGAGGACTCATATGAGGATAACCATACCTGGTGGTTTTGCAGCATCAGGGACAGGTAGTGAGGAAGGGCAGAGACCTGCCAAGTCCCTGCTAAGGTGACTCTCATCCGTAGACCTGCCAAGTGTCATGCATAGCATGTGACATTGTTACTGATGGCTCTCACTGCCATGGTGGCCTGCAGCTTTGGTGACTGTAGCACGGTGACACCCTGCAGCCCCCTCATGCAGACCGCTCTCCCAAATGCTCTCCACCACCCTGGTCCCACCACCAAAAAGGGAAACCCAGAGCCACTCTACTACAGAATAAAGAAGAAAGGCATTTCCCAGAGCCAATTCAGCATCTTTCATTCCTCCACCAGCTCTGAGCTCTGGATCTTTGAAATGAACCCAGAGGCTTGGAGCTTGCTTTCTGTGGTATCATAAATCTCCTCAAGGTCAACAACATGGCAGGTTGTGATGAGGGAGGATTTTTGTCATAAGAGTTGAACTAGGCATCTCAGGAATGACTCATGACGATGAGGGCAGAAGAAATGCAAAAAGCCTGATTCTTCTTTTCAATAAGAACTGAAGCAGATGCACCTTTGCTCCCAATTAACATGTGATTTATTAAAAAGAGGCCATAAGCCCCTGAGTACTATGAACCTTTGCATGCTGCTGCCTTGAAACAGGGCTTGCAGGTGCCATAACACTCAGCAGCAACATGGGTGGATTGGGTCTGGTGCCATTTGGGTGAGCCACCACCTCCTGAGGCCTCCCCTGAGCTTAGCAAATTGCTCATCCAGGGGGCAGGAAACAGTGACCAAGCTGCCAGCAGTGTGCAGAGACCTCACCATCCTGCAAAACCCTGCAAGCCCTGACTCGGTGTCTGGAAATGCACATGTGGTGTTGAAGTGTTTGAAGTGGGAGAAAGTGGTATACAGACGGTGTGATACACAGTTTGGATCACAGGTTACAGTTGTTACATCACAGTTAAAAAACTCTAAAAAGTTAAAAAAGAAATCCAGTAGCACTCGCAGAATTTATGTTTGTGCTTTAAAGAAAACTGCAGCAACTGAGCTGCAATTAAATAATACCCTTCAGAGTTGGACATTTCATACCACTGCATATTTGAAACCACTGTTTCAAGTGAAATTACTGTTTCCATATGTCTGAAATTAGGTGCTACCAGAAGTGGGAGTAAAGCACAACATAACTCCAAACAGAACACAAAACTCTGATGTTTCTTTAGGTGAGATACATGTTGCTATTGGCAGTTACAAGTAATTGCTGGAATGTAGCACACTGTAATAAATTAAATGTGATATTTGCTAAGCACGCAGGCTTGCCATCTGGTCACCAGAGAGCTGCTGTTATTACTTTGCAGGTAAAAAGTGGTGTTTATGGGCAGGGAACTGAAGTGTGCCATATAAATAACATCTTATAAGATCCAGACCCTTGGACTCAACTTTTTTTTAAAACCTGAAATAATTAAATGATCCTGACTTTTATAGCTTCTTTGCAATAACACAAACTAAAGCAATGCCAAAAGAAGATATCCCACAGGAGCAAGCTCAGTAAATAGCCTGATTTTGCAGCATGCTACCGCAGATGCATCAAAAATTCCTTTCCTTCTTGAGACAGGCCGTGGTTCCTACACACAAGACCTCAATCCTACTGTCCCCACATGTTGCACCAACCTGTAGAGGAGCCAGCTGGAGGCTGGGATTTGCATGGGTTCACACCAGGTACAGCCCCAGTCCTGGTGGGCAGGTACATCACTGTGGTGACCACAGCGAAAACTGCACCAGGGTGCCAGCACAGATGAGGCAAATACTACCCTGAATGATGCCCTGGGTTTCTTATCCCTGAGAACAATCCTTGGAAAAGGTGAAAAAGGAGTGTGCAAGTCAGAGTACCTCAGATGTGTCCTGCTAGCTGGCCTGAGAGCTGTAGATTTCGGTCCCTGCACTGCATCACAGGCTGGTGTAGCCTTATGATTCAGGTAGTGGGACACAGAGGTGGGCAGAAGTGCTGAGGGCCTGTAAAATGCTCAGCGGGGTATGTCCAGCCTTTCTTTTGTAGGTCCCAATTTGTAGTTAGTCCTGATTCAGAACCACAGGATTATCTGGGTTGGAAGGGACCTTCAAAGATTATCTAGTCCACCCCCCCCCACCCCCACCATGGGCAGGGACACCTCCCACCGGATCAGGTTGCCCAAAGCCCCATCCAGCCTGGCCTTGACCACCTCCAGGGATGGGGCATCCACAGGTTCTCCAGGCAACTTGTTCCAGTGACTCAATACACCCATTGTAAAAAAAGGTCTTCCTTATAACCAATCTAAAACAATTTCCATTTAAAGCTGTTGTCCCTTGTCCTGTCAGAATAGGCCCTGGTGAAAAGTTTTTCTCCATCTTTCT
Organism: Pterocles gutturalis; assembly: GCF_000699245.1. Taxonomy (NCBI): domain Eukaryota; kingdom Metazoa; phylum Chordata; class Aves; order Pterocliformes; family Pteroclidae; genus Pterocles; species Pterocles gutturalis. Next base: position 61,847 of record NW_010132465.1, read on the forward strand.
TATAAGCCTCTTTATATATCTCACAGTGAAAGACAGTTCAGGCATCTTTTTAGGGGCATGAGCAAAGAGAGGCAGGAGAAGAGAGGAAGATAGCACTTTCTCTCACCAGCCACCTGATTTAAACCTTTTTCTGGGTCTGTCTGGCAAGCCTGGAGATCCTTGTTTCTGAGCTGACAAGAGCACAGGGCAGCATCTCCTAGAGCAGGACATCAGCTGTGTCCCAAGACACGGCTAAGAGATGCACTCTGGTGAACAAACAGCTCTCAGTATTTCTGCAGAGTGGCTTCCTAGCCAGGCCATGGCTAGAGGTGACCCCAAATGACTGCAAAGAGGTTCGAACAGGTGATTTTTCTCAGACTTGAATGCTGGTGTCAAGAACCAGGCTTTCACCTCAAAACATGTTATCAGCAGAATCAAAAATTGTATAATATGAATCACCAATCAAACTTGCTCCTTTCTCTGTGTTAGGTCAGAGGGCAATTTTACATTTGATTAAACTTTCAGACAAGCTCATTAAATGAGGCCACTAGAGGGAGCAGCCTTTAAAGTCCAGGCTGGTTATTGGGGATGCCTCCCCACCAGTGGGGACCCTGGAGGGCAGCCCTGCAGCCCTGGCTCCCAGAGGAGGGTCTCCAGCGCCACGGGACAGGCTTATGCACCAAAGGGAAGAGTATTATTGGTAGCATCTCCAGTGCCCGATTAATTATCTGCTGTTTCTGATATTCAAAATAATCAGAGTTTTCACATCTATTTTTCCTTTTAGCAAACGTGACGTTTTTCTTCAATCTTTTCATGCTCTTTTCACATGAGAACAAGTGTTCACAGAAAAAAAAAAAAAGTATAAGGTTTCTTAATTACCTGGCTAATCTGGTTTATGGGAATTGTACTTCAGTGTGGTCAGTCACTATTTTGACACTCTTACTTCTCAGTGAATATGGTGACCATTAATTTCAACGTAGTTGCACTGCATTTTGGTCAAAGTTGGACCGGTTTGCATCGCCTCAAAACCACACAACTGCAAGGACTGGAGAAGACCGTGAAGAATGACATCCCTTTTGTCTGTCCTGAGGCATCGGCAGCATCTGCCTTCTTTGCAGTCGTGAGGGGTGGGGTTCATCGGCTGAGGGGAGAGGAGTTTTTTGGGAAAGAGCTCAGCAAACTGAGGGGCAGGGCAGTGCCTACATCACCTCAGAATGAATTACATTAATTCACCCTGTGAAATAAATTTGATGACAAGGGATGCTGGTGCAGTAAAATAAGAAGCGTAAATGCTGGAGTGGAGATTGCAGAGGGAAAGGGGGGCTGGAGGGAGGGTTTTCTTTTCGCGCCCCCCGCAGGCCTACCTCTCCTCCGGTGCAGGGGAATGGACTCGAATATCTGGAAGTGCAAATGGCTCCTCTCTGACTCACGTCATCCTCCAGCCCGAAGGTGGCCGAGCAGTTAGCAGCAAAGTATTTGTAAGGCATCCACGTCTTGCCAAAGTCCTGGGAGCGCTCCAGCACCATGGCAGCCGGCCTGGGTGACTTGAAGACCAAAATCAAGTGAGTGAAGTAGAAGGCGGCTTCCAGGTCCAGCCGGATGGTCTCGCGGAGGGCGTCCTGGGCCGCCTGCCACCAGGTGCGGGGCAGGCGGAAGGGGGAGTCAGCCATGGCGGCAGGGGGGTGGGCCAGCCCTGCATGGGCCC